>NC_061122.1:163381238-163382124 GCF_002878395.1 Capsicum annuum | reverse complement strand
TTACATCTCAAAAACGAGTATCGATCTAAAGTTCATCATTCAAGGTATGTTAGGTTTTTCAACAAGAACTCTCTTTCGTTCTTGTTCCCAAAAGTAATTTTCTTTACAAAGACATAATTTTTATTTTATTTTTACGAATTTGAAGCATGAACCTATATCTTATGATGATTATTATGAAATCTTGATGTTTATGATTTTGAAAGATGAATTTACATGTGTAGAGATATAAAGCATGAATCTTGAATGATATTTATCATGATTTTAATATTTGGGTCATGAATCCCCATTGGAAATTGTGTTTTTTTGAGAAAGTGTGTGTTATAAGCACGTTGATGTTGAATATTTGAGATATTTTAAATGATTTGACCTTTCGGTATTAATAGAGTTATTTTGAACTCGAGTGTGAAAGAAATCCACAACGTGGTTGATTTTGATAGATGGAAAGCATGATGGGTCCCGATGTATATTTATATATTACTAAAATTGTTTTGTTGTGGATTGTCTTTGAAATGATCTGATCTAAGTCCGAGAGAAATCTTTAGCACCGAGTGAGAGGTATAAAGCGACCTTACTTTCCTAGAATTACGTGCCCTCGTAGGAGTGAGCCTGAGGCTGATTTATATAGTGATCACTAGTTTATGTGGATTTGATATCAATATTCCTACTTCGATGGCAAGGATAGGACGGGTATCCCCAATGTGGGTTGGACGTTGGACTCCATGTAGCTCACATGGTTTATTTCGGTTATAGGATCTCCTAGTGTGTGTGTATTTCCTTGTGTCTATGGTGAATGATGAAGTGATTTGAAAGTGGAATTGTGAAAGTTATTCTTTCGAAAGATTTAAATGATATTTACATTATGAGAATTGATATTCTTGATGAACTG
>NC_061122.1:163299099-163378238 GCF_002878395.1 Capsicum annuum | reverse complement strand
TGATAACTGAGTATGAGTCAGTTGGGGCATGTCTTAATGGCTCGCTGGTTTTATTGATTTTCTTAGAGGCTTGTCAGACTAGTATAGATGTTGGGAGTTGACTAATAAGTTGTATTTTGTTATCTTTCTGAAATTCTTTTTTTCTTGGATGATGATTACTCTGTTGATATTTGAGGGTTATTTATGGAAACTCCGTTAATTTGTGTTGAACTAAATGAAAATGGCTCAAAGGTTTAGCTTGGGGCTACTCGTAGCCTCAAGCACCGTGTGACGCTCCGAGACCCATTTTCTGGGGCATTACAGAGTACAACACGTGATGTATGGATTTTACATCAAGATTCAAATCAAGCCTCAGATAAAAGCCTGGTATATAAGTAGAGAATTGTAGAGTGTTGGGCTCATTATCCACTGAGGAACCTTGTGTCATTGGTCCTTGGGGATTTTTTTTTTATAAAAAAAATTACCATGCAAATTTAGAACTATTTTTTTATATCCACATTCTTTCCTTTTGCATTACTTTTAGATAGAAGTATGACTCTATGTTGGTCACTTGATTTTGTAGTTGTGGATTGCAAGATTAAATTAGCAAAAATCATTCGTTTCCCTTACTAACTCATTTTTGTTCTCTTCTCCAGAAGTGTGACTTACAGTTACTGTGATGTTGTGCAAGTAGAAACTCCTTTCTTTCTTTTGTTTGTATGCAAAACAAGAATTTTGGTGCTTCTGATGATACTTAATGATTATAGGAGTATTAGATTAGGCAAATTAGTGACATGGTTGAGAACAAAATACTGACTACTTGGGTTTGGAAGGAAATAAGGAAACTTAGCTAGTATTTTTTCTGGTTAAATATTCATCTTATAATTTGTTACCTTATTTAGTCTTTTTTAAGCTCCTTGTATTTTCCAGATTATGGTCTTTGTCTCATGATATGTTATGCTCTATGAGATGAACCAAATTATTAGTTGGTCTCTCTCGTTCTCTCTCTCTCTTTTCTTTTATCTTTTTTGTCCTCTTGGTAAATCTAAACTTCTCTATATCTTTGATGAACATGTCTTTTTTGTAAAACATGTCTAGAGCTTCTTACTCCTTTTTGCTTTTGGTTAGCTAACATTTTGTCAATGAGTAATAGAATCTACATTAGTACTAATTAAAAACAAGGGATGCAAGCTTCTCAAGCTAAGAAGTTACTCAAGGACATGTTTTCATATCTAGTTTTTTGCCCCAGCTTTTCCAATATCTAATTGCTTTTGTTAACCTATCTCCTTGAAATGAGGTGGAGGACAGATATTCTTCAGTTGTTTCAAATGGTTTATGACCTTTTGATTTCTGATTTGTAAGTTAACTATCGTGCATATCCTACTATTAGTACTCCTATTTTTCTTATATAGTTTGTGGTTTCCAAAGTAATTATATGATGTCAGAAATACCAATTCCTATAGTGGGCCTTATCCAGTGGCTTTTATCTTGGTGTAGTGCCTAGAGCTTATACTTCCACTATTCTACATCTGTACAGTGATAACATCTTTTGAGTTTTACTCTGCTTGATTTTCAGCCTCTACAAGCTAAACATTGTCATGATTGTGACATATGTGTTCTTCAATTTGATCATCATTGTGTTTGGCTTCGCACATGTATAGGGCAGGGTAATCATTGTCCTTTTTGGTGTGCATTCATTTGGTATACCATCACTATTTGAATCTTGCTCCCAGTTCTGTGAAAATTTTCTTGCGATTTAATTGATTCACTATTATTTGTACTTCTAGAAAAGCTAAGGCATAAAACTTGTGTGAACAGTTGGAGGTACAGATTTGTTTCTATGATGGTTCATATGTTATTTTGGAGCTAAAAGTAGAAGTTTACTTTTTTTCAATGAGCTAAGGAGAATTATCTATCCAATTCTAGAAAGGCAGTACTACTGGAATCAATTTACTTCATTCTGCTATAATGTTAAACGCTGTAAGATATTCATGTAAGAACTTCTTAAGATGGACAGGGAAATTTTACTACGCATATTGGATGGGAAAAAATGGAGAGAATTTATTTTGCGTTTTCATTTTCTCTTAAGCATACATTTCAATGCTAAATAGAAATGTTATTTTTTGGTGTTGTAAATAGAAATGTTTTTTTTGGTGTGTTGTAAATATAAATATGTTATCATTTAAGTGCTGATTTATATTATATGTTCTCTTTTTATAGGTGTCAAAAATAAATAAAGAGATGAAGAAAATGATGAAGACATTGACCTTACTTGAGAAGATTTTTGGGTTGTAGATAAATGTTCTAATATCAATAGTTTTGTGTTGAATTTCTTGAAATTTGTCACAACTCAAACTTGCTACTATGTAAAAACTTATCATTTGGACTTGTTTACACTTTGCTTTTGGGTTTAAATTACTAGCTTGTTGCATATTTGGAATTATGAAATTATTAATGAATGATTTTGTTTTATGATGTGTATATATTGTGCTATAATTTATTATGTATGTAAATAAAAGTTTACATTAATATAAGTGACTACTTATATAAATCGTTTCAATTTAATAACATGTGGCAATAATCAATTGCAATAGATCAATAAACCATTGCAATAGGTAGTCAAAAAGTGTTGCAACAGAATAACAAAAGTGTCGTAGTAGATGCTATTTCAACTGTTTAATGTAGTTGCAATAGAATATATTGCAACGGTTAGTAACCATTATAATATATGAAAATAGTCATCCCAATAAGAAATAAAATAATTGTAATAGGTACTTAAAAAGCATTGCAACAGAATAACAAAAGCATCACAATAGATGTTGTTGTAACGGTTTAATGTCGTTGCAATAGAATATATTGCAACGGTTAGTAACCATTGTAATAGATGAAAAAAGGAGTCTTAATAAGTCAAACAATAACCGTTGCCATAGCTTGACCTATGGTGACGATTTCAGACAACCATCGCATAAACAATTGCTATAGACCTATCGCAACATCCACATATACGATGCATGTTGAACCGTTGTGGTAGAGCTATGGCAACAGTTATATTGTCTATTGCAATGCTTTTGCAACCATCACCATAGGGGTAATTTCTAGTAGTGATAACCCCACATACCTTGATAATTTTGACTTGGTGTAGAAAGCTTGACTTTGAAAGCCTTGGAGATGAACTTGAAAGCTTTCTTGAACTCCTTGGATTAGGAATCTTAAATTCTTGTTTATCTTGAAGAGAAAGTAATGAAGTTTTTTTGAAGTCCTTAGGAGGAGGTTAGGGTCTGTTCTTGAGAAAAAATGCCTTCTTTGAGAGGATTTGTGAATAAAGGAGCAAATAATGCTTCTAGGGACCCTAAATTTTGTGTTATGGATGAGTTTAGGTGAGGAAATTGACCCAAATGCCATTAATGATGAGGGTTTAAAAAGATGAAGAAGATCACCCAATGTGGAACGACCCTTGGCTGGGTTAAGAATCCAAGACGGTGCGACGATGCAGCCAACGTGGCGTGACCCCATGCCTGGGTCAACTACCCATTGCGGCGCGGCTTTATCGCAATGCCTTGTTGTTTTGGACATCCAAACACGGTCCAAACCTCGTCTAAAAGTTCTAAAACTTACCCGAGATGTGCTATCACCAACCCCGATCATGAGTCAACTTAAAAATTTATAGTCTGAGGTCGGGAAGGTCGAAAATAAAATCATCAAAGTTTAAGGGGCTTTGGAAATGACTAAGTCTTAACACTTAGTAAAAATTTTCTAAGTCTTGGATCCCTCTAACCTACAATAGTAAGTTGAATTATGCTAGGATCTTAGGGGGTATTACTATATCTCCCCCTTAGAACATCTGTCCTTGAATGAGATTCACTCGGCTAAGAATACTAAGGGACTAAGATTACATACTGAATATGCATAACTGGAAACATGATACATGACTGAGTCTGAAACATGGTGAATAGCTGAACTAATTTGTAAATGCATGCAATGACATGAATATGATTATATGGCTAGAACTATGAATAGAAAAGAGAGAATCTAAGGAGAAATGTTACCTTAAGTTGAGCTTGAGTTTACGGAGAAAATATGAGGGTACTTTGTTCGTGTATCTGCTTCTTCTTCCCAAGTGGCTCTCTCAACGGACTGATTCTGCCAAAGAACTTTGACCAAGGAAACTTCTTTGTTACTTAGTCTACAAATCTGACAATCAAGGATCTCTACTGGGATTTCTTCGTAAGAAAGGCTTTCCTGAACATTGATTCTTTCTAAAGGAACAACAACAACGGGGTCACCCATATACTTCTTTAATAAGGAGACATGAAACACTAGATGCACTGATGCCAAAGCTACAGGAATCTCAAGCTCATATTCTACTTTCCCAAAATGACTCGAGATTCTATAAGGACCAACATATCAAGGACTAAGCTTCCCTTTATTTCCAAATCTCTCCGCTTCTTTCATGGGAGAAAATTTCAAGTAAACTAGGTGACCAATCTCAAACTCTAAATCTCTCATCCTAACATTTGTATAGGATTTCTAATGACTCAGGGTTATTTTTGACCTCTATCAAATTAGTTGTACTTTATCCATAGCTTCAAATACCATATCTGGCCCTATCAATGCAGTCTCACCTACCTTAAACTAACCAATGGGAGATCTACATCTCCTCATATAGAGTGCCTCAAATAGAGCCATCTAAATACTTGAGTGATAACTGTTATTATAGAAAAACTCGATCAACGGCAAATGATAATCCCAACTACCCTTGAAGTTGATAACACATGCTCTCATTATGTCCTCTAGGTTCTGAATAGTCCTCTCTACCTAACCATCTATCTGAGGATGAAAAGTTGTACTGAGATGAACTTGGGTACCAAGACCTATCTGAAAAGCCTTCCAAAAGTGAGAGCTAAATTGAGTGTCTCTATCGGAAATGATATACAAAGAAACTCCATTCAACCTGACCAACTCTCTAATATAAAGCTTGGCATAATCCTCAATTGAATAGGAAGTATTAGCTGGCAAGAAATGGGCTAATTTGTTCATTCTATCTACAATAACCCAAATCTAATCATGTTGATAACGTGAATGGGGCAACCCTGTCACAAAATACATGTTCACCTCTTCCCACTTCCAAATGGGAATGTTGAACTTCTATGTAGTGCCACTAGGACTTTGGAGCTTAACCTTAACCTACTGATAATTAGCACACTTAGCTATAAACTCTGCAATCTACTGATAATTAGCATACTTAGCTATAAACTCTGCAATATCCCTCTTCATACCACTACACCAATAGATTTCCCAAAAATCGCGGTACATCTTGGTGACTCCTGGGTGAATAGAGTAATGTGCATCGTGCGCTTCCACCAAAATCTACTGCCTCAAACCATCAACACACGGCATACACAGTCTACCCTAGTATCGCAATACACTATCTCCCTTTTGGGAGAAAACCTCTACTTTCTGATCTCTAATTGATTCCTTAAGCTTAAACAAACTAGATTCCTCATCTTGCTTCTCCTTCACTTTAGAAACTAAAGAAGATTCTGAACTATTCCGAACCCATACGCTACCCTCAGCTGAATTAACCAACCAAACACCTAATCTGGCCAACAGATAAACCTCCTGAACTATCTTTTTTCAACATTTTCTATATAGGAAACACTACACATGGGCAGTCTACTAAGGGAATCTTCCACCACATTGGCCTTGCCTGGATGATATAAAACACTCATGTCATAATCTTTCAATAAATCCAACCACCTCCTCTGACAAAGATTTAAATCTTTTTGTGAGAACACATACTGTAAACTTTTATGATCCGTGAACACATCTACATGTACTCCATAAAGATAATGCCTCCAAATTTTCAAGGCAAAAACAATGGTAGCTAACTCAAGATCATGGGTAGGATATTTCTTTTCATGAGGTTTAACTTGTGTAGAGGATTACGCTATGAACTTACCTCTCTACATCGAGACACAACCCAGACCAACTATGGAAGCATTACAATAAACAACAAACCCATCGAAATAATATAGCAAGGTCAAAACTGGGGCTGAAGTGAGTCGAGTCTTCAACTCCTAAAAACTTTTCTCACAAAAATCTGACCACTGAAACTTCACTTTATTCTGAGTTAATATAGAAATAAGGGATGCAATAGAAGAGAATCCTTCAACAAATCATTGGTTATAGCCAGCCAAACCCAAAATGCTCCTGATGCTGGATGGAGAGATGGGTCTTGTCTAGTTTCTCACTACTTCAGTCTTTTGAGGATCAACTCTAATTCCATCACTAGAAATAATATGTTCAAGGAAAGTCACTAATCTTAACCAAAATTTACACTTACTAAACTTAGCAAATAACTGATGATCTCTAGGGGTTTGTAACACAACTCTCATGTGGTCTGCATGATCATTCTCACTACGGGAATAGAAAAGGATATCATCGATGAAGACAATATGAACATGTCTAAATACTGCTTAAACACCCTGATCATCAAGTCCATGAAAGCTACAGGGGCATTCGTTAGTCCAAAAGACATAACTAAAAATTTAAAGTAACCATACCGAGTTCTGAAGGTTGTCTTTGAAATGTCACATTCTCTGACTCTAAGCTGATGATAGCTAGATCTGAGGTCTATCTTAGAGAAATAATTTGCACCTTGATGCTAGTCGAATAAGTCATCAATCCTAGGAAGATGATGCATGTTCCTGATTGTGACTTTGTTCAATTAGCGGTAGTCGATGCACATTCAGAGAGAGCCATCTTTCTTGCACACGAAAAGAACAAGAGCGCCCCCCTGAGAGACATTGGGCCTTATGAAATAATTATCTAAGAGGTCTTTAAGCTGCTCTTTAAGCTTGGCTGGAGCCATACTATATGGAGAGATGGAGATGGGATGAGTATAAAGGAGGAGATCAATACTGAATTCTATTTCTCTATTAGGAGGTACCCCGAGCAAATCCATGGGAAAGACTTAAGAAAATATGTTGACTACACGGACTGATTGAATTATTGGAGCTTCAGACTTAGTATCTTTGACCCAAACTAAATGATAAAGGCACCATTTAGATATCAACTTTCTGGCCTTAATATAACATATAAAACGAACAGAACTACCTTCCCACTCAAAAACTGGCTCATCAAAAAACTAAAACTTCACCACTCGAGTGCAACAATCTATAGATGCATTACAGGAATGGAGCTAATCCATGCCCAGAATAATGTCAAAATCCACAATCTCTAACTCTATTAGGTCTTCTATAATGTTCTTATAGAGAACGATGCTAAGACACTTCTTATAGACTTTTCTGGCAATAACTAACTCACCCACTGCAGTGGAAACTGAGAAGGTCTTAGAAACTTTTCTGGGCCTCTCCTAAAATTTACCGCAATCAAGGGAGTCACATAAGAGATATGTGATCCCGAGTCTAGCAATACATATGCATAAAGATGAAAGACACGAAGCATGACAGTGACAACATCTGGTGAACTCTCCTGCTCATGATGGGATGGTAAAGCATAAAATTGATTCTGGCGCTGACCGCCATGGGTACTGAATGATACGCCTTGAAGAGGAACAAGGTGACCTGGTAGAGCTAGTGTGCTAGTAGCCTGAATTTAGGGACAAATATCCCTACTTCCCTACCTAGCATACGAACACTCCTTGATTATGTGACCCAACCTGCCACATCCATAACAACCCTTTCTTCCCATCAAATACTCACCAGGATGGTTTCTGCCACACTTTTTACATGTTTGATAACTGGGCCTTCCACCCACACTATTATGGGACCTAGAAACAGAAGTCCTTCCCCACTGATCCTGCTTGGTTTGGGGTGCAGAGGCACTGACTAAAGATAGTGCTGGCATAGATGAATGACTCTTAAACTACAAATAGTTTCCCCCTACAAACCATGGTTGACCATATCAAACTGTCCAATTCTATCCCCCTTATTCCTCCTCTCTCTTTCCTTTATCTTTTCTATCTCAATCTGCTAGCATGAATGATCAACCTAGCAATATCCATATCCCCAATAAGCGTGGTAGTCCTACACTTCTAGACTATCAAATTAGAAACTCTAGTAATAAACTTACTCATACTTGATCAAGGATCGGCCACCAATTCGAAAGCATACTTAGACAACTGAGTGAACTTAAGGGAGTACTCATTTATTATCATAGAGCCCTACCTCAAATTCATGAACTTCTCAACCCTAGATTCTCTTATCTCACGTGGAAAGAACCTATCCAAAAAGGCATCCTAAAATACCTGCTAACTCATAGGAGATGTATTCTCACCTCTACCATCCTTTCATATAATAACCCAATTATAAGTAATATCCTTTAGCCTATAGGATGCCAATTCTACACTCTCTTCCTCAGTAACATATATAATCTGAGTGTTCTTCCTAACCTCATCAATGAAAAACTGTGGGTCCTTACCAATCTTTGACCTAAAGAATCAGGTGGATTCATTCTCATAAGGTCATGAATCCTAGCTGCAGCTAGACTATCATTATGAAAAAGTAAGACTGTCACTTGTTGGTTTCCCTGAACATTGGCATTCACAACTTGGGCTAATGTTTGGAAGGCAGCCCAAAATTTAGCATGAAACAAGTTCTCATTCAGAGTGTCGGCTTGCGTTGGTGGTTGGTCATGTATGTATTGGCTCGGCGAGGAGGCATATTCTGTTGCATAAAGGCAAAAGTTAAAGAAGATAAATACAACTGTAAGCACGATGGATCATGAAAAAAATGATTATTCTTTACTCGTTCCATAGCCTCTTGCTTATAAATGTGGTGCGCTTCACATCTATGATCAAGACTCTATGTAATGCAGCTTGTATAAATCCCTAGGACTCTTTAAAAGCCTTGAAAATGGTCTTGAAAGCTTTCTTGAACTCCTTAGATTAGGAATCTTAAACTCTTGTTTATCTTGAAGAGAAAGTAAGCTTTTTTGAAGTTCTTGGGAGGATGTTAGGGTTTGTTCTTGAGAGAGAATGCTTTGTTTGAGAGGATTTGTGAATTAAGGGGAAAATAATGCTCCTAAGGACCCTAAATTTTGTGTAGACGAGTTTAGGTGAGAGAAATTGACACAAATGCCCTTAATGATGAGGGTTTAAAAAACTGAAGGAGACCACCCAATGTGGCTCGACCCCTGGCTGGGTAAAGCAGCCAATTCGATGCGACCCCTGGCTAGGTCAAGTAGCCAATGTGGCGTGACCTTAAGACTAGGTCAACTACCCATCGTGGCGCGGCTCTATCATGATGCCTTTCTATTTTAGACACCCAAATATGGTCCAAACCTCGTCTAAAAGTTTTGAAACTTACCCGAATGTGTTGTGGACAACCCCGATCATGAATCAACTTAAAATATACATTCTGAGGTCGGGAAGGTTGAAAATAATATCATAAAAGTTTAAAGGGGACTTGGTGAAATTTTTCTAAGTCTTGGACCCTCGAACCTACAATAATAAGCTGAGTTGAGTTAGGATCTTACGGGGTCTTGCAATACCCAAAGGAAACCATCCCCCTTATGCGCAAAAGAACAAAAGCATCCCACGGGGATACACGAGGATAGATGAAACCCTTGTCTAAAAGATCTTTTTGCAGCTTCTTAAGCTCTTTTAACTCAGCCGGAGCCATTCTACACGAAGGAATAGAATGGACAACTGTCCGGAACAAGATCAATACCAAACACAATCTCCTTATTAGGTCACCAGAAAGGTCATCGGGGAAGACCTCAAGAATTTCATTTGACCACCAGGACGGAAAGCAAGAAAGGACCCTTCGAGTTAGAATCCTTGACCTGGACCAGATAATAGAGACACCCTTTGAAGGTTAATCTCTGAGCTTTAAGATGTGATATCAACTTCCCCTTGGGAGCTAGGGTACCACCCTCCTACTCAATGACCAGCTCATTAGGGAATTTAAAGACAACCCTATGAGTCAAATAGTCTAGAGATGCATAGCACGAGTGCAATAAATATATCCCTAATATAACATCTAAATCCACCATATCTAATACAAACAGATCCACCACAGTTTCCTTGTGACCAAAAGATACCACACACTCCCTATAGACCCTTCAAGCAATCACAGAGTCACCTACCGGGGTAGAAATAGAAAAGGGTCTAAAATACACTCAGGACCAAAACCAAAATACACAGCCATAAATGGGGTCAAGTAAGAGAGCGGACTGCGAATTAAGTAAATAGTATGTATCATAGGAAAAGAGTTTCAAAATACCAGTTTCGACATCAGGCGATGCCTCGGACTTTTGTCAGGTAGTGAGTGCATAAATACAATTCCGACCAGTGCCTAAAACAGAAGAAGCACCCGTTGGTATAGGAGCAAAGAGGTGGCAAATGGGATCCTATTTGCCTCAGTGACAATCCTTATGGGACACTCCCACTGCATGTGACCCAACTGACCATAACTAAAACATCAATTCCTCCTCTTATAGCAATAACCACGGTACAACCGGCCACAAATTAACTGGAGAATAGGGTGGGGTTGACTGAGCACCATTAGCTCAAAAATTATATTCACCAAAAGACTAAATATAAGGGACACTGACAACCACATGGGAACTCCCTGGATTGCCTTGCTCGGACCACTATTCACCGCGTCTAAAACTATTTCTATGACCTTTTCTCCAGTCTGAATACTGGGAGTTCTTGCTTGCCTATGTCTTAGTCCTTATCACGCAAATAGGGCTAGACTGGCGAGATAGCAATGCCACTATCTAGGTCAACAGAAGAATAGAATGTCGAAACTCGGCATTGGTAACATCTTCTTAAGGTGACTGAGCATGAGTGTCACCTTCTAGAGTAGGGTCAGTGGAGATCGATGGAACTCCATGGGGGGACAAGAAACTATGACCCTTGATCGGGTCTGTACCCCATGAGTTAGACAAGTTCGGTCTATGTCATCCTTGAGTAGGATCGGTGAGTTTCCACGAGCTTTAGATCATCGGAAGGGCATGATCTGAAAAGTGAACAAAAGAAGATTCAGGGAAGAGTTCAAGACCTTAGACTCTATAGCCCGAAAATAGAACAACAAGAAGGTGAAATATTCCTAAATGTCGCGTAGCCACTCCCTTATAAGTGTGGAGTGCTACACACCCATAAAAGAGACTCTACTCAACACGACTTTGTGGACACCCCATGACATCAAAACCTATGATCTAATACCAATATGACATGACCAAAACGAGGGTCTCATCGTGTTAGGCATCTCAAGTCCGAATGGGACCAGAGACCACCTTTATACCCAATCCAACCAACCAATATACAATTCATGTCGGATGAATTCTGAACATATAACAAGAAAGAGTATTAAAATTTCAATGACTTTGGGATAAGTCTAGAACTAATACCAACCCAACCAAGTCATATTGTCAATACCAAACCAAATCATAATATACCCAAGTCCACAGTTGTCCATACAAAGCCTCTAAACAATGTCCAAGAATATCTAGTAGGACATGCCCCCGACTATAGCTAAAAATAAATTTCAAGAGAATAGTAAAAGCATAAGGTAAACCATAACATGAAATGGGCTTTCCAAAGATTAGAATCTCACTACTTCATTCTGACTCAAAGCTATTCCCAAATCCAAGTCACTGAGCAAGAGGTATGATAGTATGGTCGATTCCTATATCGCATGGGGATCTAGTTCCCAAAGATGGGTTAGTGGGTGAACGCTAGCATGTGCTCAGGAGTAAGGATAAAATAATGTCATTATACAAATCAAATTTAAAAACCATGTGCAATCACATACATATATACATATATACCATGCCGAAAAAGGGAACTGAGTTTAGCATGCATTTAAAACCTAACCTAGGTTGCATAGCTTTTTCATCATAATTCACCCATGGGCTATATAGGTCCATTGTTACCCCCTGAATAGGCCCCAGTGTGTGTTGCCGCACAAATTGGAGATACCGTAGTTAGTCGAGGATTCCCTTGTACCCTTCTCCCTTTATAATACATATGTACATATACATACTTGGGGGATTCCCTTGTACCCCATAAGTACGGCGTCATCAAGACCAATCCTCATATCAGCAAATATGAGTTTCCAATGTCAACCTTTTGGAATGACACCTTCATTGCTAACTATTACAACCCCCGTTATTGCCCAATTAATACCCTTAGCACATAACCAAACCACAGATTCCAGGAGTCAATTATTAAGGCATTAATTAGTGGTATCATCATATCGACTATAGCTTGCAAGAAATTTCACTAGCCAGCACTTAGGGGATTCCCATGTACCCCACAAGATATCATTATTAAAATCACTTAGGGAATTCCAGTGTACCCCACATGGTTTTCAATTAAACCAAATCCATGGCCACGAATGCCTTTCTTAACCATTAAAACCAGCCAAATAATTTAGGTTCCATTACCATATTATGCAATGCAAGGTTTTCAATAAAAGTCAACCTATGTGATAAAAACCATTCTCATTGGCATTTTAACAAACATGTTGAAGGCATATAGTTTCCAAAACTAAAACCAAGCATCAATTGACCATTCCCATGCAACCACATGTTCAAACCACCATTATAACATGAAAACCATAAGAAAAATATGGGAAAACATTATCTAACCAAGAACAACCAAAACCCCTAACATATATTTTAAAACCAAATCAATACCACAATATTACCATGAAAACCAGTCATTAAAACATGTTTTTAGTTGAATTAACAATGAGGGATGAGTAACATGCCTGAGTTACGAAGATTCATAAAGATTTTTTTATCCTTAAGCCTCTAAATAAACACCTTAAATAAACACAAGCCCAATCTTCTTAAGAGACTTTAGAGAGAGTTTTGAGAGAGTTTTGATCTTTTAAAGTGAGTAATGAGAGGCCAAAACATGTTATAGGATGTGGGGTCTTAAGGGTTTAGGGTGGGAAATATCTAGAATACCTTCAGCTCAAAAGATGTAAAAATAATATAGGTGGGTACGGTAAGGACCCCTCACACGTAACCATTCATATGAGTAGTACCTCTAACTCATACCCTTGGCAGAAAATTGGACTATGATTCTATCCAACATACGACTTCATGGCCTAACTCATGTAAAATCATAAGATTGGTACCCTATAGTCGTACCCTAAGTAGTACATGATCAAAAATGCTCATTGTTTAACATACGAGTGGCCTTACTCTCTCATACTATCTCCGTATGACTTGTATGGAGTCTTGTCCTACCTTGGATGAAAAATGACCTAGAACAGACTATTTATCAACAACTTGGGCTCCTAAGTCATTAGCATAACATACTACTAGTAATTTTGAGTTGTATGATTCCAGAGAATTCAAAAACTTAGGAAATCTCTAAGGGTCAAAACTCAGGGTGTTTCATGTAGCCACTGTGGGTAGGCTCAAAACTCTAGAAATACACAAAATGAAGAAAATGACCTGGAGAGTCATTACAATATCCACTACTAAAAGGACTTTCATCCACAAAATTCAATGGATAAGAAGAGCCTAAAGGTTCAAAAGGATGAGATATTGGGCCCTCATACTTTGAGAAAGACTCCCCATATAACCTCTAATGCAATAAAATATTATTAAGGGACTTCACTAAAGATATATCTTTTTCACCAACTTCCTTACTTTTCTTTCCAAATAACCAAACACTCAACCTCAATAACTAGTTGGCCTCCAATTGAATTGAGAATGACGGATGCATGTAAACTCAACCACAATACACTGATATCATGCCAATATGAGCATCGCCATGCAGAAACAACACTCCTTTGTCATTCCCAACTTTCTATCTGGTCTGAAGCATGGAAAATGTCATCCTAGTCCGACTTGTGCAACCGCATCATACTGACCTCGAAGAACTGAGGTTGATCCATCAAAAATACATAATGGCAAGCATAAGAATAACCCCATATAGTACTCCTGAACATACAAATTAAATGATCAAAGCCTGCGATCTCTAGCCAAAGCTACAACTTGTTCGAATGACCCTTGAAATTGATGGTTATAAATTCAAAGCACAAACTATCAAAACTGAATGATCCACTCTAAAATGTCCTACCAATCGAGGATGAAACCATTTTAAGTCCAATTTTAGAACACTTTTCCTACTAAGTAGAAATCCAAAGTTCTAATGAAAACTAAAAATCAAGGTCAAGAGCAGTAAAAGCTAATATTGTGTGCCAACAAACTATCCTCGAACATCTATCAAGCATAATCTATCTAAACTGATGAAATATGATATACTATGTAATAAGTAGGCTTAGTTAGCCTATAAATGAATGCAAAACTGAAATGAATCTATAAATAGGGCTACAATCAAGTTACATAATCCATAGATATAATCTCAGCATCGTCACAACTTGATCTAAACTATCTGAACTGATCTTGTTGATGAGTAAGAACCCATAACCCAAAATCTATCTTAACTTCCAAGCTGCCGTTAAAAAAGCCAAACCTAAAACTAAAGACCATGAGTCCTTATGGATATCAAATACCTAGACCAATCCCACTATCAGAATTACAATATTTACCCAACCATTCTTGCAAAAATTTGAAATTAAAATATTGATGAAGAATAGGATCACCTCAACTCCACCTCTGTTGGGGGCATAGTACATCAAGGCATAACCAATAACACGTTGAGGCTGCGAAGAATACTAATGGTAGACAATTCTTAGCAACTTAGAAAAATTAATGTCTTAGCCTTAATCTGGTCAATCCAAAACTCAATACACCGCAATGAATACTTATAGGCACATATCATTAAGGAGAATCACTCCATGAATTCGCATTAGGCCGAACAAATGTTGAAATAAGAATTTTCTTAATTCACCTATTACCCACTTTAACTCAACTGAACCATGAACCACATTATAGAAAGAATGGAGTACCTAATTCATAATTAATATCAAGGTCAAGACCACAATTAGGAAATGAACTATACAAATCAGAAGAATGAATATCTAATTTATCAACCTCGGGAATAGGCTATAGAAAAAGATAGCCAATGCTAAAATCATAGCAAACCAGAAAAGCAAACCTTAGACTTTTCCACATAAAAAATAAGCTATAGAATCAAATTGCAAACTCTAGAACCACCACGAAGCCTTAGAAGGCCAAACCTACCTTCACCATCACAAACCACTCAACAAATAATCTAACTCCACTAATAGAAAAGAAAAACCAACCCACGAAGCCGTCTAAGCCAAACCAATTTGAATCGCAAGGAAAGAGATTCTAACTAGATAACACTAGTCTAGCTGTCGATCAAGTAAGAATTAATCAACGTCAAAGCAATGACAATACTAACAACCATATTAAGGGAATATGGCTTAAATATAAAAAGAACAACCACTACCACTCTACAGCCATAACAAGACCAATATGCTAAAAGAAGGGGACTTTAACCAAAATGCTACACCCCAAGAAAATCACAATATTGATCCTCTCAATCCACTACTAAAAGAAATCATCTACAGCAGTAGCCACATAATCATTAAAATCAACACAGAGTCTACAACAACCAATGTAATAACATCAAGGTATAAAATCACTGATGGGTACGAAAACTCTAAATCAACTCAAATAAAAGGTAAAAGATAGAAAGCCGTATTACACCTATATTGATTGAGTTCAAAGTCATGGTCCTAATGTGACCAAAGGAGTACAAATCTTAGAGTGTCCAAACTAGGACTGATTATTTGAATCCCCAACTAAGGCATTAAGTGTATTACCTCTGACTGAAGGTACCATAACTCAATGAGCTTGATTTGGATGAGATAAATGCCTAATAATTCTATGTGGGGGGACTCTCTGGTCTAATGACTGGTCCCTATACATCATAACAAACCCTTGAATCTTTAACCCAGTGAGAAACATAAGCAGTCCCTAACTAGCTATCCTACTGACACCTGGGACACCCTCTACTGAAATGATTATCCTCCCCATAACCATAACATAACTCAGGAGTTTTAGGTTGGCAAGGAATATATGGTGACCCTATTTAGATAACTAACTAACTCCTGAGGCACTCCCTAGACCAATGACTAACCTCTCCACATTCAAAACATGCCTTTGGAACTCAAATGCACTGTACTTGTTGACCTAAAATAGCTGCCACAACTGAAGATCTATACCAAATACTCTATAATGCAAAATGAGAAATCTACCCATTATGACCACCATGACTGATCTGAGAGCTACCTATAGCCTGAGATGCTGCCTATATGGAATCGATAGGCTGTAAGTGATGCTGACCTCTATTAGAAGGATCCTAAACTCCATATAGAGTACCACCAATACTGAAATACTGACATGGCCACCTACTGCCACCTCCATATGCATTAATACATGCCCTCTATATGGTTCTCTTATTATTAACAACCATAGGAAAAGATGACCTAGTTGTTATAAAATGCTCCAACTCTAAGAAAAGTGACAAATTTAACCCTTTAATAAATCTATGTGCCATCTCATACTTTGAAGGATATAGAATAGTATCATGTCTGGCACTTGAGAAACCCAATCTTATACTCTAAATTTTAAAAAGGAGTCCTGCTAAACACCAACAAACCCAACTCTGGTCTAAAAACCACTCAATGTACCATACATTATCTCTGGTTAGAAGATATCCACTAAGATACTTGGAAATCCCTAATACCGAATCCTAAATTATTAAGTCAGTCATAAACTCTACCAGAGCCTGGGCTGGCCCTAAATTCTCAGGCTGATATTGAAGATCCTCGATATCAATCTCTAACTCCCTAGCCCAATATTAAGCTGAAACTCTAAAAACATATATAAAAGTCTAGGTTACATCTATCAACAATCTTGTGTTATAAATTTTGGGAAAGAATAAAGTAAAAAAGTAATAGAGGTTCATAGAAGTACAAACACACAACAAGGACTCAAGAATATAATTTCCTAAGAATGCCTCATAGCTTTCCAAAGATAGGATATAGACATTTATGTACCTATCTATAGGACTCCACTAGATACTTAGCTCTTTTACTGACACACTAGTAAACCTAGGATATAATACTAATTTACCATGACCTAAATTCTTAGGTCATGATGGTACCTACTATAACCCACCAATAGGAAAGACAACTAATAATCCAGAAAAGTAAGTAAAGGAAAATCAAGAGAATTGAAAGAAACAACAGATAATAATAAAATAAAGAGACTAATATAAAGATGAAATCCCAAAACCTGGTATAGTAAGTATAAGAGCTTCTAACACAATAGGAATACAAGTGAAATACAAAATAAATATCTATACAAAGATATCTCTAAATACAAAATACAGATCAGTTTAACAATAAGAGTGATAGCAAGAATACTCCATACGTTAGGAGATTACCCTAAATCTCTTATCTATGTCCACTCCATAAGATGCATACTTCAATTATGTGAACTCGTACTATGATTTGTAGGCTACAAAAGGGTAGTATGAATATAAATCACGTGGTACTCAGCAAGCATTGATCGATGGAGTTCCAAAGATAATGCAAATATAAATAATAAGTAGAGAAAGAATATAAACTATAGTCAATTATCTAAGAAACTAAACATCATAATGTTAATGGAACAATGAGAATAAACAAGATTATTCTATTAGTGTTAAGGAACTAAAGTGTGAGACTGTATATCACTAGCCAATATACAAGTGAAGAAAGAAAGAAGGATATATAATAGTAACACAAGGCCCAAGTATAATATGCATTATGAATGGATAAGGGAAGAGACGAATATGTTGTAATACCATGTATATACACACACATATAGGACTAAACTCAAAGGTAATAACCTGAGGGAAGCCAACCTAACATCTCGAAGGTCATAGCTAAGGAAGCGAGTTAATACTAGTTTAATCATAGTCTCTAATCAAAAGATGACTAAACATGGGATAATCTAACAATAACATATTTACCATGATAAAATAAAGAAATAAAAAATGTATCGATAATCTTGAGGAGAAGTCCATAACCATCCTGCCACGAACTAACCATAAACTAATAATAAAGTAACCAACTAGTCTGAACAAACAATATCTAATTAGGCCCCAGAAGCCCAAAAATTCAAGCAAACAGTTAGCAAACAGCAATCATAGCTTATACCTATGCAACCCCTATAAGGTCGATAGATTTATGCACCAAACAATCATACTGGTGATAGGCAATGCATATGAATGAATGAATATAGCATAAAGTGGTATACTATGTTCAATTTAAGTAGCATAACATACCAAGTGTATATAGCCCCTCCAGTTTAATAGCTCACAAAGGAAGAACCTATGACAATCAACCTTCTCTGATACTTTGCCACACAGACAAAGGGACCCATAGGGGACTCAAGATATTTATATGCATTGCTTGGTCCCAAACTAGGACTTCCAATAGTCATCATAACTAATATAATCTATTTAGTACTAAATATATACAAATATATATAATAAGTGCTCAAACTCAAACCGTGACAAAAAGTGTGTAAATCTATCAATCTATTTCTTAAGATCAAGTTCGGGACTAAATCAATATAATATCGCTGAAAAGGGTCAAAAACTCCATTGACCAAAGTAAATCGTGCTGGTAAAATAGTGGATTAATAATGGATTGGAGTCATCCTTGGTCTAATCTCCAATATAGTACATTTAGTTCCCAAAAATCATATTTTATTACATAAGGTGGTACGAATTCCATAATAGAATAAATTCATTTTTAAAGTGAAAAGTGGAACTAAATTCCTCTTTAGAAAATATTAGTAAATCGAGGGTCTGGTTGGAATCGTACCACTAAGTGGGCATGAATGCGCCTAAAAGTTTCCATGTCATCACTAGTATCCAAACAAGACAACTATAAGCGTTCGTAAACCATAGGCACATCCTCACAAGGGATAGAATACTAACCCGGTGCACAACTAGTATCATAATCATGACCTCGAGCCCAAAATATATAATTCAGTATAATGTTAACTCCATAACGTGGAGACAAAGTTAAATAAGGGCATAAAGCTACTACAAGGTTCTACTCGAGAAATACCGCCCCCAAATAGTAATATGATAATTCTTATGCTAAAGGATTTCTTATGTCAATATATAGTTAATCAAGCCCATCATCAAATATAATCTGGTTCTATTATTTTAAAAGGTATTTTAGGATAAGGTGTGGGTTACATTTCAATTCTAAATCACCTAATTAGGCTATCTCATGATAACTAGTCATAATTCCATCTTATAATCTTTATCTGTCATGTAATTTATACAATACACAATATTGTAGAGAAAAGTAGACCAAAGTCAGCATTAATACCAAACTACATTCTTGAACTGTCCATAAATCGCTTGCCTTTGCTCCACGATCTCAAAAATGACACCACACTTTCAAAATAATCATATACTTATTAATAGGAGTAAAACAATACTCATATTTCTATATAAAAGCTTAGTTCAATATTTAAGTCAAGAACAAGCCCACAGGGCTTATAAATAAAATCCAAAATTTCATCCATCACGAGGTCCCTCAAAGGACTAGGAATGTGTGATCAAAAGTTGAGCATAAAATAGTTATGAATCAATGCTCAAATCATCCCTTAAAGTTGAATAATTCAAGATCTCAATTCTAGGAATTTAAAATGATAAAGGATGGAATTTGATGGAAAAATAATGAAAAATGACCAAGGAGTGTTGAACTAGCTCACCTTAGCTTTAACGAATGATTTACCACACTTTCCCATGTTTCAAGCTCTCAAAAATAAAGGAAAACCTAAATAAATGAGGGAGAAATCGGGTGAAAAGGGTGATAACACCAGCGATTACTGCTAAAGCGGTCAATTAGCTGCTAAAGAAGCTACGACCGCAAAAAGGACAGTGCTAATGGCGCTAAAACGGCATCCCCATATCTAAATTAACATCTGCTAAAGCTAATAAGGAGCGCTAAAGCGGACCTCCACTTTATAGAAAAGGCCGCTAAAGCAACACAATATCACTAAAGTGACTACTACTAAAATGGTCATTTAATTACTTAAGCAGCTGCAATAGTAACTTGAGGCATCTAATTTTTCTAAGTCCAAATGGACTCTGATTGGATACTCGAGATTTGTTCAGAACCCCATGCATGGAAATTACATATTCTATCATAGCAAATTCGACATTTAAACTCAACCGAACCATTACAATTTCCATCTAAGGTTATTTTAATTAAATATGGGCCCCATACCTAGTTTTATTTTTCATTGAATTTACTCAATAGCCCAAAATGAGTCTAGAATCCTCGGGACTTGAACTAGGGTTCCTCCTAGCCTAAAATCAACATTCCTGAGGTGATGGCTCTATCAAAATCTCCATAAAAGGCAATCTACTAGGATTTTTGTCTGAGACCAATTCCTTAATAGCACAAGCTCCAAAGTAGAAAAATGAGCATAAAATTCAAACGAACTATTCGATAATCAAATTGATAGTTCTGGCAAGTCATAAATGACTTGTAGCCACTATGGAAAGGCTTAAAATTCAAAAAATATGCAGAAATAGAGAAAATGACCTGAAGGATCATTACAACACATTACTATATCTAATGCATTTTTAGAAGGATATAATTCTCATGAGATCGGAAAGCAACTAGGCAGAAGTGCCTTTCTCAAGGGATTTACAAATATAACATGAATAATTCCTCTAAAGGTAATCCAGGTTATAGATCATGAATCTCTTACTTTTGAGATAATATGTGTATCTTATCTATATTAGTGTTAATGCAATCTTATCAATGCAGATCTATGTATTGAAGAAAGAGTAATAGAGAAAGGGATTACATGCTATATGAGCCGCCACTTACATTTTTAACAATAAAAATTGATTCTTTAATTATGTAGCCTATATTGGAAGAGGGATGGAACATATCATGGAAGTGAAGAAAATTAATAAGTAGACCAAGATGGTAAACATTCAAACAAAATCCACTTTAAGGGAAGAAAATAAGTGCAAAACCATTTAGCGAACATTACTTTATATTTTATAGGTACAATATGGTATCAGAGCTTTCAAGAATAAGAAAATTAGTTAACATCGATAAGAAATAAATTTCAATTTAAATTTCAAAAGATAAGAGGCAAAAATTAAAGCAACAAACAACAGTTTCTACAGAGAGATAAATTTCTCTTAAGCATATAATTAAATTAGATCACACAACAAAAAATACACAATTAACATGATTACTAGTATAGATACTATGAACTACTACAAGAGAGGATGACATATCATCTAAAGTTATTCTATCCAAGATATAATATTAAATTTTTCGAAGGTTTAATCTGTTGGAAAGACAGTATTAGAGGAAATTGTCAGGCAAATCTCAATGGAAATAACTTTGAAGAGATGTTGTAGGATAGTGACAACACTTAATACAGTGATGTTTGCTACTACTACATCACTCCAAATATGAAGTATTCTTCATTTGGATTCTAATATCATAGAATTTGGTGAGAGTTATGGGTGTCTAGAGATGGAATCAATCTAGAATATAGGGGCTTTAAAATATAATGTATAAGAATAGTGTTGAATAAGTTGTATTAGTAATATTGATATTAGTTGTGTTAACATTATTTCTTACACACCATTTCATTTGATGTATCAACAATAACAAGCATTGCATTATCTTTTACAAAAAAATATTTGCTTATAAAAGTATCCTCCACAAATATTATTAAAAAAATATGAAAAATATTTTGAAGGATCACTATGTCTCTAACCATAATAATGCACGCACTAAAAATCATTGCATTGTTGATACCATGATTTGTCATGTATTAGTTATACATAAAATAGTACCAAATAGAGTGTATAACTACTAATGCTTATATTAGTTATACATAGATTGAAAAGATAAATAAAATAAGGCATAAATAATAGACAAAGTTAATGTATGCAATATTTATTCTAATATATGCTAACAAATAACCCTTTCTTCACGACCCAATTTTTCAAGTCATGATAACACCTACTTTTACCCAGCAGTAGGTAAGTCAAACTATTACCCAAAATGGCAAGCAACGGGCTGACCAACTAAGGATAAGGAAATAAAACAAATAGGCAAGAAATGAAGATTTAAAAATAACTAAAAACAACAGTAAATAGACATGACCATACTATACAATAGAGGGAAGGGTACAAATGATATAAAATAAATTCCCTATGACCTGGTAAGGTCGGTAAAAAATCCACTAAACCAAAATAGAGCAACAGACAATGCCAATATACAACATAGTCTAAGAATGTACAAAAAGACTATCAAAAATTAGAAAAAGAAGAAGAATTAGCTTCAGACTATAAAAGCTCATCCTATCTCTGAATTAGCAATGAGGTTGGGGATAACACTAGTGCCGGTGACTTGTACGCAGATCTACATCAAGAAAAATTCAAGTGTAGTATAAGTATCAAAATAATGGGTACACAGTAGGCATCAAAGGTTAACTGGGCTAAATTACACTACGAGAAGTAAACTAAGGTCAATAGTAAAAGGAAAAATAATAAAGGCATAATACATAAACATACCCTTTAACTTAACCTCAAATTACATCTATGACCTCCAACTTTGGGTGTGCACAAGTAGGCACTTAAACTTGTATAAAGTTGAATAACTCGACATATATGTCCCATGTGGCATCCCACGTTGCCAATTCTTATGAGACATGACGTTCTATGTGTATTATGTCACATAGGACGTATGTGTCTATCTATTCAACTTTATACAAGTTTAAGTACCTACTTGTTCACACCCAAAGTTGGAGGTCATAGATGTGATTTGAGGTCAAGTTAAATGTCATGTTTTTGTATTATGCCAGAATAAAAATAGAAAATTATGCCGAGAGGATGTGATACACATGTAAAACTAGTACTCAAAGCAAAAATAAGTTTAACTATAACCTAATTGGGCCCTCATAATCCCAAAAGGCACAAATAAGAAGAAAATAACTCAATCGAGCCCCCATAAGCCCAATTGATACAAAAAAGTGTAACACTAGTATAAAGATGGAATGATGCTAATAATAAATAAAATAAAAGCTAATGAGTGGTAAGGATACCTGAAGTTCCTTTTTGATCATAAATTTGTAGCCTTTTCAGTCTTTATCATATTTCAAATCCCAAACCAATATTTGTATAGGTGATAAATACCAAACTCAAACCAAAACTAGATATTAATATAATAATTGTAAAATATTGGACTTAAACCAGAACTGATAGATAAGAATAAAGTTGATAGATACCAAACTCAAATCAAAACTAATAAATTATCTTATAAGTAACACTAATCCAGAAATATAACTCCAATCAAGTCCAACTAGTCAAAATCTATTAGGTCAGGTAATCAAGTTTACAAAGGTAATACAGGTCCAAATCTCTAAGCCAAGGGTGTGACTATGGCCAAATACTACTCCATATGGGTTACCAAGGAAAAATAAGACCCATAGAAGGGAAAAGTAATTCTAAATTGAAGAGTAAGGATAAGGTAATCAATAAGTCTTATTAAGGTCAACCAGGATCTATTCAAGGAATTTTATTGAAAAGAAGCACTGATGGGGCCCACTACCAGTCCTGAAAACCTACCTAAGAAAAGAACATACTCAAACCTAGTCTAAGGAATTTATTTCCCATCATAAAGAACTAATTATGCTAAAACCAGTTCTAAGTCTAGTCATAGTCTAGTATCAGTAAGGCAGGGCCAAATCCTATTGAAAAGGGCCCCTAACCAGCTAAATAGGTCAATTAATGCTAAAATGACAATTGAGTAATAATTATCAAGCCAAAGCTAGCACAATACTATGATAATACTAAAAGGAAACACAGTTTAAGAGAAAAGTAAGCCTGGCCTACCTTGACGATGCTGAAAGCATGTATAATTCTCTATTCTGGAGCTTTTCTCTTTTGAGAAGACTTCGATCGTTACCATGCTATCAAAACAATGTTATCCATGTCATGATAAGAATATTGATATCCATATTGAATATAAATGCTTCAAGTCATAAATGAAACTAAAAATCCCACATGGACCGATTGAAGAATCACAAAA
Organism: Capsicum annuum; assembly: GCF_002878395.1. Classification (NCBI taxonomy): domain Eukaryota; kingdom Viridiplantae; phylum Streptophyta; class Magnoliopsida; order Solanales; family Solanaceae; genus Capsicum; species Capsicum annuum. The sequence goes on along the minus strand of NC_061122.1, from coordinate 163,354,188 downwards.
TTGAAAATATCATAGCATTTTCTTAGCTCAAGGATCATTTACTCCAAAATTAGGCAAAATTAGAGTCTAAATCAGCACCAAAATAGCCCCACCAAAATCGCAAAATTTAGGATTAAACTAGAATTTAAGAGAAAACTAATGGAATAATGTCGAGGAAATAATCTCCACAATGTCCCCGAACCACTCCTAGCAATAGATAATGAACTTCTTACAATATTTCAAGCTCTCAAATGACATAAATGATGTTTTTGACTTAATAAATAAACTAAAAATGAAGGAATCATCTATAATACCACCAGGGGTCCTTTCTCGAAAATGTAGGATCTTTGTCGTGAATGTGGGTACCGACCTTGATAGACCTTCATGAATATGGTTAATTTACTGCGATTGTATGAAGAAGTCTGGATTTGCCTAGTCGGCCTAGCAAAGGATGACCCATGAATATAGAGATAAAATCCTTGAACCTCCAAAATTCGGGCAAGGCCACATGAATACAAAGACCTTTTTTGCCCTGCAGCAGATGCTCCAGCACAAGAAACTTTGCTAAGTTGCCAAAACTCTGACATGGCCCTCAAATTTATTTCAAATCTCGTAAACACAAATAAACTATGTTACCCTACCAAATTTGGCATTCTAAACTCAACGACACAATCAAAACTTCCATCTGAGGTCATTTGATAAAAACTAGTCCCACACCCAAGGGTCCATTTTGGTCAAAATCCATCCAATAGCCCAAAATAAGTCTGAATGCCTCAGGACTTGAGGCATGGTCCCCCTAACCTAGATTAGTTGTTTTGGAGCTAATGAGACTATTAAAAGTGGTGTTTAAGGCCTTTCACCAAAAATTTAGGCTCGAGCCTCTATTTTTAATAGCTATAGTTCCAAAATAGGGAAATGGTTCTGAAAACCAAATAATTTGCTCGATGACCAACTGTTAGTTCCAGTAAAATGTAGTTGACTTGTGAAGGAAATAAGAAAGCTCTAAACATAGAAAAAGTACAAAAATATAGGAAAGATATGAAGGTTCGTTAAAACATCCACTACTACTAGACTTTCATCCACAAAATAAAGAATTAAGAAGTACATGAAGGCTCAAGTAGGTAGGAATACTAAATCTAAATCTATCGCTCGATCACCCAGGTAGACTCCTCAACTGGATGGTGTCTCTACTAAGCCTTAACAATAGCAATGTCTTTGGAGCACAACCGACTAACATTTCTGGCTAAGATAGAAATTGGCTCCTCAATAAAGGTCAATCTTTATCTAACTAAAATGAGTACCATTGAAACATGTGAGACTCGTATGGAATTTAATGGTACAACATAGATGGCTAAAAGTGCCAGAGAAAAAGCTAACTCATAGGCTACCTCCCCAATTCAATGGTCTAATATACCTAGGGTTGAGCTTGTCTCTCTTCCTGTACCTCATCACGCCCTTCCTATATGATACCCAAAGAAAAACCCAATCATCAACTCTGAATTTTAGGGCATGAAGTGTACGATTATCATAAATCTTCTAGCTACTCTAAGATACTTGAATCCTATCCTGAATCACCTGAACCATATTCAAAGATTTATAAAGCAAATCAGAACCATGAGGCCTAACCTTTAAAGTATCAAACCAACCTAGAGATCAATATCACCTAACATATAGTGCCTAAATAGTGCTATCTAAATATTCAATAGTAGATATTATTATAGGTAAACTTTGCTAAGTCTAGAAACTGCTCCTACTAACCTCTAAAGTCCAAGATACACATTTGGAGAATATCCTCTAAAATTTGAATAAACCACTCTGACTGTCCATTAGGTTGGGGATAAAAACTAATGCTAAGGTCAACCTTGATACCTAACTCCTCCTAAAAGGCCCTCCAAAAAATTGAGTGAACTAGAGCCTCTATATGTGACAATATAAAAAAAAACACACTATGAAGATGAACTATGATGTGTGAGCTAATGCTAACATATTTGAGGCTTTTAACTAAGAATAATTGCTAAGTATTAAGAAACTTTTGTCGTTTTTAATTGTTTTATGTTTGATTTTGCAGTAGAAGTTGTGATGCAAGAGAACCAACAAGGATGGAAGTAAAGGAGTTGAAATCTAAAGTAATTCGAAGAGAAGTGTGGCTGACGACATTTCTGATAAGTCGCCAGCCCTATGATAAGTTATTAGCTTCATCATCAGCCTCAGACAGAGAATGCACCTAAGTTAAGAGTTGTGATGATATTTTGTGATAAGCCGTGAAGGAGCTGATAGGTCGTTAAAGTTGTTGTCAGCCTAAGGCAGAACATGAGGGCTGAGGTAGAGACTTGACAATATTTGTGATAAGTCGTCAAGGAGTTTATAGGATGTCATGTATTGTCGTTAGCTTTAGGCAGCGAGTATCAAAAAAAAAGAGGAGCTGATGACATTTGTGATAAGTCGTCAGCCTCTTGATAGGTTATCACGAATGGTGTCACCTAATCCGAGAAATTTCTGAACTTTATTATTTTTTTTCATAATTAGGGTGAACTATTTAAAGAATTATTAAGGGTCTTCTTGAGAGTTTCGAACATCTTTTGGAGACACGTATTTTTATTTTCTCTCACTAGTTTCTTGACTTGAACACGCAATTACTTTGAAGAGATTATCATTATTATTTTGGGATTACTATTGTGATCTAATCTGAGAATATCTAGTTTCTATTCATCTCGTGGTAAGTTTATCTTTCAAATCATGAATATAACTAGTTGTTTCGATTATTACATCATGAGCGGCTAAATTCCTTTAACCTAAATTATGGGATCTAGGGTTAAGTCTTGATAAGGTGCTGAGTGTTCAAGAATCAAAAGATGGTAGGACTCCTTGATACTTTTGAGGTTTTAATTATCGTTTATTGGTTATAAAGGATAGATAACACCTGCTTTGATTTACTTTATAAAGAAATCAAATATAGTGGGAAGTGAATTATTAACAGGGACTTGGAAGCTCTAAAAATTTCCATTTAATAATTGACGTTGTAACAAGGTTGATTAACCTGAGGTAAAATCTGGTCATGAATATAAATTCCCTAAGTCCGAGAGGATTAGGTAATTAAATAATTAAGTAGCTTGAGAGATATTTAGGTATAACTTCGATAAAGATAACTTGTTGTCCTACCTACTGTGAGAATCTTGAACCACCATTAGCATCTGTCAAGTACCAAAACCCCTAGTGAACATAATTCTGGTTTTTCCATAAACTCTTGATACGAACACTATAACTAAAGTGACCAATAATTACTTGCTAATCTAAAATCCCCCATTTCAGGAAACATTCAGCTATCAGTTGATTAAATTACAAATGACTTAAGTTCACACCATATTCCATGTGGATTTGACCCCAACCTAATTAGTTTTTATATTGACAATGATCACTTAAATTCTCATTAGAGAGGTGTAGTTTGAGCGTTATCAAAAATGGCATCGTTATCAGGGAATATGGTTGTAAATTGAAGTTAGGTGCGCTAATTGACTGTTAGTCAAGTTTCCTAGTTTTACATTTATTTGTTATTTTTGTTTATTACAGGATCTTTGTAGTGTATGCCAAGCACCAAAAGTTATGGAGAACCATTATTACCACCTAATCCGAAACTGCAACGAATTGGATGAATGGCAGAACAGTAAGAGGCTGACAGATTGGCAGCCTTAGCTAGAGCTCAGGTGAATGTGCAAAATGTCGGTCAACAATCATGATATCAAAATCCTGAGGATGAAGATTTGGGAGATGAGGGGTTGCTAAATCCTGGTAACCCAAGGCGTGCAGAGCAAGTAGCTGCACCAGTACGGCATAATATTAACAAGAACTGTCCATTTCGAGAAATGCTAGAGTACCATCCGATCTATTATGACCTCAATGATGATGATTATGGAATGGATGGAGCAGGTGCAATGGGTGCAATCATTCCTCCACCGTTGGTACCTGGGGCTAAATTAAACATTATGAGTACTATGATTCAACTCCTCAATCTAAAGGGATTGTTTGGTGGCCTTCTTGGGGATGACCCAAACTTGTATCTGGTGAATTTTTCCACCATATGTAAATCTTTTAATAACCCAGGAGTGGGCTAGAATGCTATCCGATTGAGATTGTTTCCATTGTCTCTGTCTGGAGAGGCAACTTTGTGGCTAAATAATCTGACACCCGATTCTATAACCAGCTGGAGGCAGTTGAAAGAAGCTTTCCTAGAAAGGTTCTTTCCGCCTTTTGGGAGGGTACAGTTGAGGGATGAGATCAGGAACTTTAGGTATCTCCCAGCTGAAGCCTTATATGAAACTTGGGAAAGTTTCAAGAAGAAGCTGACACAGTGTGCAAACTATAATATCACAGACATACACTTGATAGAGACTTTGTACAGGGCTCTTAACTTTGTGACAAATCCAATTGTAGATAATGTTGTTGGTGGTTTGTTTGTTGATCTTACATTCCAAGAGGCTTCAGAGTCGGGCATGGCATACCACAGACTCTGTGGTAACTAGCCCTCCTATGTTTGGGGTTATTACTGTGGAACAATGCAGAAGAAATAAGGAGCATGACCAAGACATGGCTCACCTTAAAATATAGATAGAATTTCTAACCAAGCACTTGCTATCAGGTAAGATAGAGAAGGTAAAAGTTGTAGGATATTAGGATAGAGTTGATGCTGATGCAGAAAAAGAGGCGAAATATATTAATAATCAGAGGGGTTTTCGAGGCAATGGCCAATGGAATCAAGGTCAAAATTATTATAATAAGCCTGGTTATAAAGATTGGGAGCAGGGAAATTAGAGGAACAACAATGATAGGAGCGGGCTCTATGTCCCTCCTGGAAATTGTGAGGCTGCTATAACAAGTTCTGAAAAGATGTCCATGAAGGACATGATGGCTAAGTTATTGAAGGGAGTGGAAGCAACTAACTCTGGTGTGACTACCATGAATACCGATCTATCATCTATTAGTCAGTTGGTAAACTCGCACTCCATCGCTATCAAATAGTTAGAGCAGCAGATGAGCCAACTCTCACAGCATTCAACCAGAGGAAGAGCAAAATATTACCAAGTGATACGGTCCAAAATCTGTGGAATAGTAAGATATTACCTGGCCCTTCTGTGGGAAAACATATAGTTAATGAGATAATTGATGATGAACCGGAAGAAGGAGGTCCAGTGGAGTTTGAGAAGCTAGATAATTCTGATGATGCTCTAGAAAAAGAGAAAGAAAAGAAAAATGAGGTAATTTTGAAAACTATCCCAAGACCACCAGCTCCCTTTCCTCAATGATTGAAGAAGTAAACTGATGATGTAAAATTCAGCAAATTCATGGCAATGCTCAAGCAGTTGACAATAAATGTGCAATTGGTGGAGGCACTCAAACAAATGCCAGGATACATGAAGTTTATGAAAGACCTTGTCACGAAGAAATGAAATTTTAGCCATGAGCTAGAGGACAATCTTCTTCATTGTGGCGCTATCTCTACAAGGTCTTTAGTGCAGAAAAAGGTAGACATGGGAGAGTTTACCATCCCGTGCACTATTGTGTCCCTGAATTTCACAAAAGCACTATGCAATTTGGGAGCCATTATAAATCTAATGCCACTTACGGTGTACAAAAGACTGGGTTTGGGGGATCCTACCCCAACGAACAGGCGATTGGTGATGGTAGATAGGTCTGTAGTATAGCCAGTGGGCATATTACATGATGTATTAGTAAAAGTGGCTGACTTTATTCTGCTTGCTAATTTTGTAGTCCTAGACTGTGAGATGGATTTTGAAGTGCCTATCATCTTGGGCATACCATTCCTTGCAACCGGGAGAGTGGTCATAGATATGGAGCTGAATGAGCTGAAGTTCAGGCTAAATGATAAAGAAGCACGATTCAAAATACTCATCTATGATACAGCAAAAAGAGATGAGTATTTTCTCAATCATGGACGTATTTTATGAATATGATAAAGAGGTATCAGCAGGTTGTCTTGGCGAAGTCTGAGTAGTTAAGATAACCAAGTCGTGCCGCGAAATTAAATCAGGCGCTATTGGGAGGCAACCCAATATTTTTATGTACTAGCAAATTATTTATTTTTGTAGTTAGGTTCTAGTGCAAAGAAGGTGGCATCGATGTATTCAGCCAAGTGCTCCTGATGACATTTTTTGATGGGCTGTCCTAATTGTGATAAGCCATCAGATTTGCCGTTAGAGGCATCAGCTCTGAGGTAGGTTCTGTTAAGCTGACGACATTTTTGATAAGCTATCACATTTGTGATGGCTTATCAGAAATGTCGTCATAAAAAAATCCCAAAATTAGCTGAAAGTATGGGCCCAGGTAAAAAGATCTGACCCTGACCAAGACACTGTTTTTCCACTTTCCCGTTTATTTCTTCTATTTTACTTAAAGTTTTATTTTCTTTCCATACTTAGTTTATTTTATTTTTTTCTTCAAAGTGTCTCCAACTAAAATAAAAGAAATCTTCCTTGTGTGTGTGGGTTTGCAATCAAAATCAAGAATATTTCTTTACTTTCTCTTGCTCATCGTGAAGGTACCCACTAGGTATGCTCGAAACCTAGCCCTTCGTTTCAATAGGTAAGTGATAAACTGAGGTGAACCAAAGTTCCCAAGAAGCTTGAATCAAGTTATCTTGTAAATGGCTGAAAATCAGGAACTAGGGTTTGCTGTGCAAGCTTGGGACTTACAAGCTCAACTCAAAAACGAGAACCAATGGGGTTTTAGGGAGAAAGTGGATTAAAAAGCAAGTGAAAGTTGAGTTAGAGTTGTATCCCGAGATGACGACATTCATGATAAGTTATGACAACTGTGATAGCTTATCATAAATGTCATCAAAGGTTGCTAAAACTATTGTGGGTTCTGTTTAGAGCTGATAAAATTCATGATAAGTTATCACAACTATGACGGCTTATCAGAAATGTCGTCAGAAGTTGATAAAATTTTATGGGTTCTGTTTAGAGCTGACGACGTTTGTGATGGCTTATCAGAAATATCGTCACACCTGGGATCTGAAGCATGAATAAGCCTTTTCAAGGGGTGTGAAACTTAAAATGATTGATGTGTTTGTGTTTATACTCTTGAGGGTTGACTAATGGTTTTTCTCTTGCTACAGGTTGTGAAATGGCACCTAAAGAAAAGAACTCAAAATCTACAAAGAAAGTGACCAAGGGAAGTGTACCTCGGAGACTCTTTAACGAAGAGTCTGATTATGAAGAGGAAGAGCCTCTGCTCAAGCAGCAAAAGAAAAAGGAAAGCCCTATGGAGTGGAGGAGAGTAAAGAGAGTAACACTGAGCCAACAATATCTAAACATACAGCTTTTGAGTAGAAGGCCTCTGAGCAACAAGATTCTGAATATGCTGAATCTAAAGAGCATAATTTAGATTATCCTGATTTTGGGGAGCATGAGTCTGGGCAACCTAAATTTGTGAGACCATCAACTGAGTCCCCTTCTTTCGAGCCACTAGATGAGGAAGAATCTCCAATTAGGGGAACTATGGATAAATGTAAGAATCCTGAAGTCCGATATTGTACTAGGTGGCAGATTCCCAAAGTTTAGAAAATTTTCTTTGATGGGCTTCACAGAACTAACAAAAGGGTTGTTAAGAGGCCAATCTTCAAAGAGGAGAATCATCATTAGAAGTTTGAGCAGATACCCCGAGGTGGAGCAAAAATTTCGTGTTTACAATTTGAGGAAATTCATTTTGCCCTATACTAGTTAGGAGTTCTATGAAAACTACCAAGCTCGCTTGGAAAACATGTGTAGAGAAGGGGAGAAAGTAGCTGACCAACCTTTGTTGGATAAAGTCCCGGTACGGGGTGTAATGGTGGATGTTTTTGAAGAAACAATCAATAGGTTCCTTCTTGGCCCAAAATTCACTCCTCAAGCCACTTCGCCTACTTTCTATGCCAGTTAAAGCATCGGGAAAATCAAAGGTCTTGGTTAGCCACACTCATAGCTGATAGAGAACTGGAATGGCTGACCAACCCAAGTGAAAGAATCTTTAAGGCATCCTTGAATTCAGAGGCAAGATTTTGGTGGGGTATTGTACGTACCTGGTTGATGCCCATAGATGGCGATAATATCCTCGGGGATGATAGAGCAATTCTAGGTACAAGTTTTGTAGCTAACCACAAATTCAACTTTGGAGAGATCATTGCTGAAAAGATAAAAATTCAGGTCTTAAGGTCCGATACAGCATATCTCTTCCCTTGTTTGATTACAAGGTTGTGTAGGGCAGCCAATGTGCCCAAGATTTTAGGGTTAGAAGAAGAACTCCTTGCCAAGAAGACCCACAATCCTATCCGAAATGAGGAAAATTAGCCGAGGCTAATGCTTGACAGGGGTGCAGAGATTCCAGCTGATCCACCTGTAACAGGTACCAACTTAATGCCTAATGTAGAAGTACAGGATTCCGAGGCTGCACCACCAACATCTTCAGCATAAGTAGGTCCAGTTTCTGGAACTGAGACAAACCCTTCAGCTGCGGTGCCTACAACAGAATTTACCTTCAACCCTATAGATTTTAGAAGAGTAGCAAAGCAGTCCAAGTGGTGCGAGGCACAACTTAAACTCTTTGCCAAGTAATTTGTGGCATCAATGGACAAAAGGGTTAAGGCTACACTCGAGCCCTACAAGGCTCTGCCGGGTCAAATTAATGAATTGGACAACCGTTTCAACGCACAGTCTAAAGAGAGGTCAACTCCAGAGATGGAATTAGTCAGATTAAACCTAGACAAAGTAAAGGCAGAGGTTAGGAAGCTACAACAACAACACTTTATGGTTTCAGCAGATCTAGCAACTGAAGAGTCTGAGGGACAAATCCCGATGCTTGATCTCACAGAGGAGCTAGTGAAGAAAAAGAAAAAGAAGAAAGATAATAAGGAAGGAAAAGGTAAAAGAGAGAGGCTCAACAATGATAGAAAGAAAAGTAGAGAAGAGGGAAAGAAATAAGTCTGAAAAGGAGGAGATGAAGAAGGCGAGAATTGAGTCCTTAGTGGACAATGAGAGATGGAAGGCAGCCATCCAAGCAAGAGCCACAGGGGCCTCTACTAGTAGGCCTTCATAGACTGATAGACCAGCTACACCAGAATAGAGCAAGGATCCTAATAGAGATAGGGTAGCTAAGGATGCGACAACAGGGTCAGTAACCCATGAACCCCAAGATTGATCTATTCTACGTATACTCTAATCATAAGTTTAGATTTTCTTTGATTCTAAGTTGAGGGTGTAGGGTAATTTGTTGTTGTAAAATTTTGTAGCCGACTAGGAGAAATACTTGTACTTGAGGCAGTTGAATTGTTTTGTGATTTTTGTACACCTCTTCAAGTGGTTTACTTCTTTAACTATGTGATTTGCATTTAAGTGTGACCACTGTGCATCTTTGTATGGCATTAGTTATAGTAACACAATAATTATTTCTAAACAGCTGCATGAACTGAATGAGTAGTAGATTGTGATATACCTATGTGTCAAGTGTGGGTGAGATGATAGTTCCCTCTGTATGCTGAAGCTAGAACTTACCCAGTTAGTCTTACCTAGATTGAAGGATAAGGGTTAGGAAAGGACCATAGGCCGTTTTGATATGAGCTTACTTTAGCCTAAATGACCTTCCTTATGTGCATAATATCCCTTGATCCCTATTTTGATCCTAATTAGCCTATTTTTTTATGACACCTGTCACCTTTCCATTTAGATCACAATGAACCTATTTTGGTCCTAGTCCTCCTTGGACACTGTGCACCTTGACTTAGGCAAATGGCCTAAGTTGAGGGTGGCTATCATAGGGGTGCACAATACAGAATGAGTATGAAGAAAGGTAGCATAAAATAAAAGAATAAAAAAGTTAGGTGCGGAGGAAAAAAGCAAGAAAAAAGAATTGTGAAAAAGAATAAGTAATTGTGGAAAAAACCGCACCCAGCCTAAATAAGTATGATCAATAAAAGAGAAGAGTGGAAAAGTCTAATGAGTGAAACCCCAACAAGATAGTGTAGTATCAAGGAGTCTTTGTCAATTTAAATACCATCGAGTATCATACCAGCCCCTAACCTATATCACAAGCCTAAGAGAAGACCTATAGTGATCCTAGCTGACCTATCTAAAGATCTGGGTAATGAAAATAAGGGCAATACTATGGTACTTGGCATACATTGGTTTGAAATTCATTCTAAGAATGAGTTTTTTTATTGTCCCCATGGTTATGTATAGGATTATTGATATGAGATAAGGGGGATTTCTTTGTTGTGAGGGCACACCAGATATGTTTCTAGTTGCTAACTTATTTGGAGAGTGTAATACTGGTATATGCATGGTTAATGTAGCTAAATTAATACTGTATATTGATTTTTGTGTGTTGCATTGGTGTTCTTCATTGTTGTTGAATTAACTGACCTTGGAGAGGGTGAAAGTGTTTTGAGATTATATGGATGATTGACTGCCAAATGTACGTTGTATTCTGTTAGTCGTGTTGAGTTGCTTGAGTATAAGCAATTATTTTAAGTTGAGGGTGTTGATGTGTGAGCTAATGCTAACATAATTGAGGCTTTTAACTAAGAATAATTGCAAAGTCTTAAGCAACTTTTGTCAATTTTGATTGTTTTATGTTTGATTTTGAAGAAGAAGCTATGATCCAAGAGAACCAACAAGGATGGAAGCAAAGGAGTTGAAATATGAAATAATTCGAAGAAAAGTGTGGCTGACAACATTTATGATAAGTCGCCAGCCCTATGATAAGTTATCAGCTTCAGAGTCAGCCTCAGGCAGAGAATGCACCTGAGTTGAGAGTTGTGATGACATTTTGTGATAAGCCATCAAGGAGCTGATAGGTCGTCAAAGTTGTCGTCAGCCTAAGGCAGAACATAATGGCTGAGGTAGAAACTTGACGACATTTGTGATAATTCGTCAATGATTTGATAGGACATCACCGATTGTCGTCAGCTTTAGGCAGTGAGTATCAAAAGCAAAGAGGAGCTGATGACATTTATGATAAGTCATCAGCCTCTTGATAGGTTATCACGAATGGTGTCACCTAATCCGAGAAATTTCTGAACTTTATTATTTTTTTTTCATAATTAGGGTGAACTATTTAAAGAATTGTTGAGGGTCTTCTTGAGAGTTCCGAACATCTTTTGGAGACACGTATTTTTATTTTCTCTCACTAGTTTCTTGACTTGAACAAGCAATTACTTTGAAGAGATTATCATTATTATTTTGGGATTACTATTGTGATCTAATCTGAGAATATCTAGTTTCTATTCATCTCGTGATAAGTTTATCTTTCAAATCATGAATATAACTAGCTGTTTCGATTATTACATCATGAGCGGCTAAATTCCTTTAACCTGAATCATGAGATCTAGGGTTAAGTCTTGATAAGGTGCTGAGTGTTCAAGAATCAAAAGACGGTAGGACTCCTTGATACTTCTGAGGTTTTAATTATCGTCTATTGGTTACAAATGATACATAACACCTGCTTTGATTTGCTTTATAAAGAAATCAAATATAGTGGGAAGTGAATTATTAACAGGGACGTGAAAGCACTTAAAACTTCCATTTAATAATTGACGTTATAACAAGGTTGATTAACCTAAGGTAAAATCTGTTCATGAATATAAATTCCCTAATTCCAGGAGGATTAGGTAATTAAATGCTTAAGTAAGTCGAGAGACATTTAGGCATAACTTCGATAAAGATAACTTGTTGTCCTACCTAATGTGAGAATCTTGAACCACCATTAGTATCGGTCAAGTACCAAAACCCCAAGTGAACATAATTCTGGATTTTCCATAAACTCTTGATTACGAACACTGTAACTAAAGTGACCAACAATTACTTGCTAAACTAAAAACCTCCCCTTTTATGGAAACATCCAGCTATCAGTTGATTAAATTTCAAACGACTTAAGTTCACACCATATTCCCTGTAGGATTTGACCCCAACCTAGTTGGGTTTTATATTGACAGCGCTTGCTTACATTCATATTAGAGAAGTGTAATTTGAGTGTTATCAAAATACCCATTAAACATAAATACAACCCAGCCTCTTGCCATTGAAGAAAGTTTAAATAGAGATTAAATAGGTTTACTTGGTCAATAGACCTATGATGACCCGAATGCTATTAGAACCATATGGAGTGCAAGGTAAACCACATAAAAATAAGTTGCTCGCATATTCAATCCAAAAGGGTAGCCTCTAAAGAAATTCACTAGGTCTCAAATGCTCATCCTTCACCTACTAACATCATAGGCATTAAGCTATAAAGTCAGCTGCATCTCTCTTTATACCAACCCACAATAATGTTGCCTCAAATCTTTATATATCTTGGCTATCCCATGGTGATAAACACCTAGAGCTTTGGGCCTGTCGAAGTATCAATTGAATTAGGTCACCTACCCTTGGAACACAAATGCACCCATCAAATATTAGAATGACCTCTAAATGTAAGGTAACCCTTCTGAATTCACCTCTTATCACTTGACCTTGAATGCCACATAGCCTGTTATCCTCAAATTGCTAACCCTGAATCAGCTACAACAAGGAAGATCTAGCCTCAACACTAGAAAATATCATCCTGGGATCTAAAATATCAAGTCGAACAATTATTTTAGACAAGAACTAAATTTCTAAGGCCAAAGGTCTCCAAAATTAGAGTAAAGGCAAAGGTACCATAGTCACTGTCTTTCGGCTCAAGGCATCCGCTAACATATTTACCTTGCCTGAATGATATCAAACTGAGATATTGTAGTTTGATAGAAACTTAACCCACCTATGTTGTCTCTAATTAAGATCATTTTGGGTAATAATGTACTAAAGACTATGGTGGTCTATGAAGATCTCACAGCAAATATCAAATAAGTAAAGCCTCCAAATCTGAAATGGGAAAACTATCGCCGCCAACTCTAAGTCATAGTGGGGTGGTTGCACTTTTGAACCTTTATCTATCTTGAAGTATAAGCAATAACTCAGCATCATTGCATTATAATAAACACAAAATAAACACCCAAAGCATCACAATATACCATAAACCTCTCGCCCTTGACTTGGAGAGTTCGCATAAGAGCTAAAGAAGTAAGTCCTTAAGCTTCAAAATGCTTACCTCATACCCATTAGACCACTTAAAACCTCATTCTTAGTCAATCAAGTCATAGGGGCTTTAATAGTAGCAAATTTCTCAATGAACCACCTGTAGTAGCCAACCACAGTATGCAAAGTAGGCCTTGCCTAATCACTAATAGCCTCAGTCTTTGTCGGATCCATCATAATCCCATTATTAGACATTGCATGTTCTTAGAATACCACATAATCAAGGCAGAATTTGCACTTTGAGAATTTGGCATAAAACCTATGATCTATTAAAGTACAAAGCATAGACCTCATATATTACACATGTTTCTCCTTACTCATTAAATATTCCAGAAAATCATTAATAAAAACTATCACAAAGAAGTCTAAATAAGGCCTGGAAATATGGTACATCCGGTTCATGAATTCAGCAGGGCATTGGTCAACCCAAAATACATTACTAAGAACATGTAGTGGCTGTAACGAGTCTAGAAGGATGTCATAGGGATGTCCTCTAACCAAATCCCCAACTGATGGTAGTCAAGACTCAGATAAATCTTAGAAAATAATGTTTCACCCTGATGTTTGTCAATTAAATCATTAATACGAGGCATAGGATAATTATTCTTCACTATCACCTCATTTAATAGCCTCTAGTCAATACACATATGCATAGAACCATCTATCTTCGTTATGAATATAATAAGATCACCCCAAGGTTATATACTCAGCCTAATGAAATACTTACTAGGAAGATCCTAAAGTTGAATATTAAGCTTATTTAGCTTAATGGGGGCCATGCAGTAAGGTGCCATGGAAATATGTAACATCTTAGGTTTTTGGTCCTCAAAAAGTTTTACAATTTTATCCTCACTTTACTGACTATAACTCACCTTATAAGTCGTAGGGTGTCTTGACGGTTTAGGTGACCCTAGTCGTAAGGTATCCAGTAAATGGTGTTTACGTTATTATCTTGGATACGACTTAGGTACATAAGTCATAAAGACCCATGATGAGTCATTGCGATCAAATCGTAACCAAATAAAAAATTAAGTGGCAAAGTTCTACTCTGAGTATGAGTGGCTCACTATGAGTCATAAGGACTTATTACTAGTTGTTGGAAGTAAATTTTAGGATGACTAGTGTTCACCCATTTGGGTTCTATGTTGATTATGACTGGACCCTACGAGTCGTAGGGACCCATAATAAGTAGTACTAGTTGAGTCGTAGGGTCAATAGATTATGGGTATCCCAAGGACTGTCTTGGTTATAAATCAGGGTGCTGAGTCGTAATGTGTCTATACGTGTCATATTGTGACCAGTAGTCACTTACGATAATTTTTCAATCTTTTTATTAAGGGTACTTTGGATATTTCCCCTCTACCCCAGTTGTAACCCATGACTTAAAACCCTATTGGGGACCCCATTAGAATTGTTAAATCACTAAAATACTTTCAAAAAGCTCTCTTTAATTCTCTCAAGCATCCATACTTAGGGTTTTTGGTGATGTCCAAGCAACACCTTCTCTCAAAAGATGATACGATCGTTGCCAAATATAGTAAGCCAACAAAGGTTGGGGTAAAATCCTAAGGGAATACATGGATTCAAGGCTCCCAGTTGCTATAATCAGTAGGCTAAACTGGAAAAGTAAATAGGGTTTTGAGTATTAGTGTCAAACTAGTAGCAAATATAAATTTTGGTTGTAATTAGTTGCAAGTGAACACTAGGATTTTATTCCCCTGGCTTCTCAACTTCGTAGGTTTATCGTGCTTTGTTAAACCAACCCGATACCATGCATACATATTCGATAAGTTATATACCTTCTACAATCTTTTGGATGAGCAAAAGGATTCCACTCTTTACCTTTTGAGTCTCAGGATGTCACTTTACCAACCGTTATCTTGATCCTAGTTAACTATTACATTTTGAGTCTCTAGTTATTCGATGAAACCTAACCATATTACTAAGATAAAAACTAGAAGCATGGATCGATAGTTAAACTCCAAATTATTATTGCCATTATCTTTTCCTAGTTACTACTCCTATTTTGGAGTAATTAGCAATAATCTAGGCGGGATCCTAACATTTGCAACTGCTAATAATTATATAATAGTAAAGATAATGCAATCCATTCCATGGGTATCGGTTCAATTCAACAATAGCACTTCCCCTACTTTATCAATCCATCGGGGTTTCCAAAACATGAGCTATGGGTTGCTAGCCACTCATGCTTATGAAGAATTCAACAACATTCATAATCAAAAGCATAGATGAAATCACAATAATAAGAAGTAGAAAAAGCCCATAGCTGTAACTGAATTAATGAACCAAAGTCAATACAAGAGAATCCAAGATCAAAATCTGATCTTGGAATCAAAATATGTATATGAATATCAAAAGTGTGTTACCCCTACTAAAAACACATAAAGGGCATTCATCTTACATGAGGAAACCTTAAAATTAAAGCCTAAACGAAATAGGAGAAAAAAGGGTCGGTGGCTACTTATGGCCCCCACTTTTACCCTGACCCTGGGCGCAGGTAGTACCTACGGTTAGTAGGGTGGGAGCAGGTACCAAGATGAAAAATCCTTCACGTCAGCTCTTAGGATTTTGGACTTCTGGCACTTGCTTTGCCATCTTGTGGTCTGTAGGTCATACTTTCAGTCCACATGTTGACTTAGTAAGTGTCGAGAGTCATCTTTTTAGCTCTGCTTTAATTATCAAACATGCTTTGATCACGAACAAGTTGGAAAGTATCCCGAACATCCATAATTGCTTTCAAAAGTAGCTAACACACCTTTTCTCATCTTTTCATGAACTTAGCATCCAAAACATGATTTTCTCCTAAACATACACAAAATGCATCATATCCAACAAAATAACCTCAGAAATTTGCATATTTTCCTTATTTTAAGTGTTGAAACTGATATATTTCTATAGCACATCAACACCTCAACTTAGAATGTTTGCCTGTCCTTAGGAAAAAAAATACAACAAAAATAAAAATGATGCTTAACTAGGAGAATCTAAGAAATTCAAGGAAGTCAGTCAATACTTAAAGATCAGAAAACAACACCCCCTCCAATATTAGTTTCAAAACCAAATGTATATGAGCAAACCTTAAAACTAAAGCCCAAATGAAATAGGAGAAAAAAGGGTTGGTGGCTACTTATGGCCCCTACTTTTACCCTGACCCTGGGTGTAGGTAGTACCTGCGGTCAGTAGGGTGGGCATAAGTACCAGGATGAAAAATTCTGCAAGTCAGCTCTCAAGATTTTGGACTTCTGGCACTTGCTTTGCCAATTTGTGGTCTATAGGTCCTACTTGCAGTCCACATGTTGACTTAGTAAGTGTCGAGAGTCATCTTTTTAGCTCTTCTTCAATTATCAAACAAGCTTTGATCACGAACAATTCGAAAAGTATCCCAAACATCCATAATTTCTCCAAAAAGTAGCCAAAACACCTTTTCTCATCTTTTCATGAATTTAGCATCCAAAACACGATTTCCTACGAAAAATACCCAAAACACATCGTATCTAACAAAATAACCTCAGAAACTTGCACAGTTTCCTTGTTTTAAGCACCGAAACTAATATATTTCTATAGCATATCAACACCCACAACTTAGAATGTTTGTCTGTCCTTAGGAACAAAATACAACAAAAATAAAAAATAACACTAAACTAGGAGAATGTAAGAAATTCAAGGCAGTCGGTCAATACTTAAAGATCAAAACACAACACCCTCTCCAATCTTATTTTTTAAAACTAAACATATATGAGGAAACGTTAAAATTAAAGCCCAAATAAACTAGGAGAAAAAAAGGTCAGTGGCCACTTAAGGCCCTTACTTTTGCCCTGACCTGGGCGCAGGTAGTACCTATGGTCAGTAGGGTGGGCGCAGGTACCAGGATGAAAGATCCTGTAGGTCAGCTCTCAGGATTTTGGACTTCTGGCACTTGTTTTGCCAACTTGTGGTCTGTAGGTCCTTTTTACAGTCCACATGTTGACTTAGTAAGTGTTGGGAGTCATCATTTTAGCTTTTCTTAAATTATCAAACATTCTTTGATCACAAACAAGTCAGAAAGTGTCTTGAACATCCATAATTGCTTTAAAAAGTAGCCAAAACACCTTTTTTCATCTTTTTCATGCACTTATCATCCAAAACATGATTTCCTACTAAACATACCCAAAACGCATCATATCTAACAAAATAACCTCAGAAACTTGCATATTTTCCTTGTTTTAAGTGTCAAAACCAATATATTTCTATAGCACATCAACACCCTCAACTTAGAATGTTTGCATGTACTTAGGCAACAAAATATAACAAAAACAAAAATGATGCTTAACTAAGAGAATCCAAGCAATTTAAGGAAGTCAGTCAATACTTAAAAATTAGAAAACAACACCCCCTCCAATCTCATTTTTCAAAATCAACTGTGTATGATCATGAAGCACAACAATATGACACAATGGGATCAAGGTATGGCTATTACATTAGCAACAGACAACCATGCATAAGTATAAATTATACTACCTAAAAAAAGCAAATAGCTAGCAATATGACTGAAGTGCCCTCACAACAAAGATGTCCCACTCACTCATATAAAATAGTGCATGTTAATGCAAGGATAGTCAGGAGACACTCACACTCAGAAGAGAAGTTACAATAAATACATGTCAAATACCATAGGCTTGCCCTTATTTTCTTTACCATAGTTTTTAGATAGTCAAGTTAGTATCACTATAGGACTTTTCTTGGCTTGTAATGTAAGCTTGGGGGCTGATATGGTACATATGGATATATCAAGGACCTAAGACTCCTTGACACGACACTAACCTTGGCGTCTTATGCACTAGCCAATTTCTTTTTATTCCACCCTTATTTCACCCTTTTTATTCTTTACTACAAATTCAGGTTGGGTGTGGTCTTTTATTCTTTTCTTTTTCACTTTTACAAAATTTCTTTTCTTTTCTTTTTATACCACACCCAACCCTGATGACTTTTTATCTTATTTTACCCTTCTTTATACCCACTTTAGACTATGCACCCCTATGATAGCCACCCTCAACTTAGGCATTTTGCCTAAGTTGAGGTGCACTATATCCAAGGAGGTCTATGTCCAAAATAGGTTCATTGTAATATAAATAGGAAAGTGAATAGTGAAACAAGAAAAATAAGCTTATAAGGCTTAAAACAGGGATCAAGGGATATCATTTACACATGGAAGGTCATTTAGGATAAAAGTGGACTAAAATCAAAAAGGTCTTATGATCCTTTCCTAACCAATTATTCTTCAACCTATTCAAGACTAACCAGGCAAGTTCTAAATTTAACACACAAAGAAAACTAGGTAGTATGTCAAACACCCATAGCACAGAGTCAATATTACCAACTACTAACTATTCAGTTCATGCAATTGTTAGCAAGTGATTATCGTGTCCCTAATCTTAATGCCATAATAGGTTCCACAATGTTCACACATATACATTCACATGGTTCTTAAACACAAAATTTGTGAGGGGTATCAAAAATCAATCAAAATGAGACAACTGCCCTAAATACTTAAAAATCTCCTAATAACACAAAAACATAACACGATATGAAATAAAATACAATACGACACAAAATTATCCTAGACATGCTGGTTATATAACCATACCACGGTCGACAGGAAAAAAAACACGGCAATAAAAACCTACGGCGGCATGGTATGCCCACCCCCAACTAAAAACTATATATTTTCCTCAATATTCTAAAATAAAATAAAAAAATAGAGAGAAGTAAGAACATACCTGGGACATACTAGGAGTCTGTGTACCTACGGTTGCCTCTTAAGCAGTGCCTGATTTACTGTCACGGCATGACTCATTCCCTTGGCTATTCAAACTTTGCCAAGGTTTATTTTAGCATAAACTCTTACTTCTTCCAAGTTTCCCATGTAGTGTTTCACTCACTGCCCATTCACTTTAAACAGGATATCACCATCACACTTTCTCTCAATAGCAATGGTACAGCCAACTTTGATTTCATCTTGCCAGGGAACAAGCGTAGTCTTGAATTATATAACAAGACCAAATCATCGAGTTTTGATATTCTCTTCTCGATATTCTTTTCATGATACATATTCATTCTTTCTTTGTATATGGCCGAGCTCTCATAAGCATGGAGTCAGAATTTATCCAACTCATTCACCTTGCTCAACCTCAAGTTTGCTACATCATGCCACTCAAAATATAGCCTTTTTAATGCCCATAGTGCCTGATGTTTGATGTGTTATAGAAATATAGCACTTTTAATGCTTAAAATAAGGAAAATATACAAGTTTCTAAGGTTATTTTGTTAGATATGATGCTTCTTAGGTATGTTTTGCAGGAAATCATGTTTTGGATGATAAGTTCATAAAAAAGGTGTTTGTGGATACTTTTGGAGCACAATTATGGATGTTTAAGACATTTTTTGTCTTGATCATGTTTAAATTACATTCGAGAATCGATGAAGAGCTAAAAAATGATGCCTGGTACTTACTAACTCATAAGTAGACCACAAGAGCTAAAATTATGATGCCCGTACCTGCGGTCTCACCCTGGGCGTAGGTACCACCTACGGCTATAAGATGTTAGGCGTAAATGCCGAGCCAAAATATTTGGTCCATTTTTCAATAACCTAGACTTGGCATTTTGATATTTTTCTAGATACTTATGGTCTTGCAACCTAAGTTTTAGGCCCCAAAAGTAAAATTAGATGTCAAAGTCCATAACTTACCATTTTTCAACCTCAAAATTTCAAATTTTCAACTTATCACTCAACTTACCTTGTGCGACTTCTGACCATGATGGGTTGATCACATAGAACTCTTACCTGGAAATCGATGAATGTAGCAAATTTTATCGTGTTTTGGGTAAGTGCATGAGCTAAAAACCTATAAAAAGACAAAAACAACAAAAACATGAAAACTAAAATAGTGGGCTACATCCCACTCAGTGCTTGATTTTACATCATGGCATGACGTGGCCATGTTGGTTACTCATACTTCACCAACAAGCTCATAGGTTGCCTCCCATGCAGCACTTGATTTAACATTATGGCACAAGGTGGGTATCTTGACTACTCAAAATTCATCAAGATACCCATAGGAATATCCTCTAGGTTCATCAATACAATCAATCACCGACACTACCCTCATGTTGGTAGGATGCTTAATTGAATTTTGGTTGTTGAATGTAGCCTCCTCACTATTGATTAAAATTTTAGCTCACCTTTATCCATGTCATACATTGCTCTGCCTGTTGCTATAAATGATCTTCCAAATATATTGGGCATCTCGGTGTCAACCTCACAATCCAGGATGACAAAGTCAATTGGAAATATGAAATTATCCATCCTCACGATGATATCGAAAGTTATTCCCACTGGCTTCTTTACTGTATGGTCAGCCATCAATAGCCGCATCAAAGTCGATTCTAGAGGTTTCGAACCCAACTGCTTGAATATGGACAACAGCATCAAATTAGTGTTAGACCCTAAATCATACAAGGCTCTGGCAAATTGAGATCACCTAATAGTGCATGGTATAGTGAATGCACCAGGATCACCCTTTTTCTGTGCCAACGGCATAGTCCTGACTGCACTGTAGTGGTGTATACCATCAATATCCTCAAATGTCGCTCCTTTCTTCCTTGTTACCAACTATTTCATGAACATAGTGTATCCAGGCATCTACTACAACGCCTCCATAAGAGGTATGTTCAAGCTCAATTCTTTCAGCATATTAATGAATTGCTTGAACTTACCTTCCTTTTTTTACCTCAAACTTTGAGAATAAGGTGGGGGCGGTCTCGGAATAAGTTTGATTTTTGGCTTAGTGATAGGATTTTTACCTTTATCTATTGCATCTTTACCATTATCACCTGTTACCTTCTCAGACTCAACAGCAGGTGTCTCACCATCAATAACTTCTACAGCAGGTCATGGGGGATCCATAGTAGTGATACCGCTACTCGTGGTAATAGAATGTATGTGACCATCATTCTTAGGATTTTGCATCATGTTTCTCAAAAGGGTGACTGGTTGTCTCTGGTTCAAAGTTGCTGACATCTTCCCAAACTAGTGCTCAAACTGCATGATAGCAGTGGCATGTGACTCAACCTTCAGGGTCAATCCTGAAAAATAGACCTTAATCTCCTTAAGGCTAATATCTTGACATTACTGACCCTTCACCAACTTAGCCAGCATCTCTTCCATTCTGGATTCTCTCATCTAATTGGTAGAATGTATTTATCTTCCTTCTCTCTGTAGTTATCTTTTTTCCTCCAGTCACCATCTCGCTCTCTGCTATGATCTCTGTATCTATCATAATATTTATAACCTTCGTTCCCTTTCCCTTAGGCTTAGAAACCCTCTAACTGATGATCTAGATAATTCATTTCCTCTTTTAATTATAACTTGTACGCTTTAGAAGTTGACCCCTGTGTTGCTACTGCAATCACCTTCTCTAAATTCGTTGTTGCAAGCTACTTTATAAGTACCCCAAGATCAATACTTAACAATGCAATCTCTTATGCTACTGTATCATCAGCTACTTGTGGTCGCAGAAGGCACCAATATCATAAGTGTCAGATCCTTTCTCAACCTCCTAAGTTTGCTAACCTCGGTTAGTGAGCGAGATATGATCTAACATTTTTGAAGCTGCCTCCTAGCGAAGTCTTATAAAAGTTTCTTTAGATATGGTGTCTATCATGGCTCTGGAGTTAACAGTTAGGAATTTATAGAATATCTCTAATAAGCCCGTCCTTAACAAGCTATGATTGGGAACCATTCTTATATTCTTTTTTAACCTGAACCATGCCTCATACATAGACTCTGTCTACAGCAGCCTGAAGTTATAAATCTCATCCTTAAGCTGCAACATCCTATATGGAGGAAAGAACCTATTCAACAATTGCTTGCGCAACTCATTCCATGTTATGATAGAGCCTCATAGCAGTTCCCCCAACCATAAAGATATTTCTCTTGTAAGTGAGAAGGGGAATAGCCTCAGGCTAAGTGCTTACTGATTTACCCCTGGATTTTTATACGAACTGCAGATCCTTAGGAAATTATCAAGGTGTAGGTGTGTATCATTTGTAGGTAGACCTATAAACATACCCTTCAGATTCAAAAGTTGGATCATTGCACTTGTAATATCAAAGTGGATGCCTGGGGGGAAAACAGGAGGAACTATGGCTCCAGTCTCTACCGGCTCAACATATCCCAAGTCTTGATCATATTTATATATGGCTGCACATACTGATATGTTGGGAATACTTGACCATGGGAACCTCTAGCTCTGTTCTGGTTTCCACCGAGTAGTGATTAGAGGTCTATTATTTATCTCTGCTCAGCTAGATCTGCCTCTCTAGCTACCCGTTGAGCTTATTCCATTTCCCTTCTCTTGGATTTAGCTTGAGATAATAGCTCACTAGACTGACGATCATCAATATCTGGTACCATTTTGGGAGGAGTTGGAGGTACCATATTATAAACCCCTTCGGGAGGTTCATCTCTTTTATGCTAAAATATCATACCAGGTATTTGTAGGATTCTCTCTGGATTTGGATTTAATGGGAATAAGGGATTTCCTCTACCCCATGTGGTAGGAATACACCGGCATATGCCCAACTAAGAACAAAAGTAAAAACCAAAAAGCTACAACAACTTCTAATCACAAATCAACATCATGATCACCGACAACGGCAAAAAAATTTTAATGACGTCCAAACAATACCTCCTATTAGATGATGATACGATCGCTGTCAAAATATAGTAACCCAACAGAGGTTGGGGTCAAATTTCAAGGGAACATGTGGCTTTTCAGATCTCAGCAGTTGTAGTCAACGGGCAGAATAAGAAAATTAAATAGAGGTTTTGATGTAGTAATCTCAGGCAAGTAACTATACTAACTGTGGTTGTAATCATTGTAGGTGAACACTAGGATTGTGTTCCCCCTGGCTTCTTAACTCTGTAGGCTTATCGTTCTTCACTGAACCAACTCAATACTTTGCATGCAGACTCGATAAGTTATGTACCTTCTCCAGTCTTTTGGATGAGCAGAAGTATTTCACCCTTTACTTTTTGAGTCTCAAGATATCATGTTACTAACCCTTATCTTGATCCCAGTTAACTATTACCTTTTGAGTCTCTAGTTATTAGATAAAACCTAGCTATCTTACTAAGATAGAACACAAAAGCATGGATCAACAGTTAAACTCCAAATTACTATTGTCTTTATCTTTTCCTAGTCACTACTCCTCTTTTGGAGTAAGCAGCAATATCTAGGCGGGATCCTAATATGTGCACTCATTAAAAATATTATCATAACAAAGACAAAGCAATACATGTGTGGGTATCAATTTAGAACAACGAAAGCACTTTCGATACTTCATAAATCCCCCAGGGTTTCCACAACTCTGGCAATGGTTTTTAGCAGCTCATGTTTGTGATGAAATCAATAACATTCATATTCAAAAGCATAGATGAAATCAAAACGATAAGAAGAAATAAAACCCATAACTCTAACTGAATTAATGAACCAAAGTCAATATAAGAAAATGCCAAGATCAAACCGGATCTTCGAATCAAAATATGTTCGTGAATATCAAAAGTGCTTAGCTCTGACTAAAATATACATAAAGGGTGATTATAGTACAAGAGGAAACCCTAAAACTAAAACTTAAACAAAATAGAAGAAAACAAAATCGATGGCCACATATGGTCTGTACCTGTGGTCTAGTACCAGGAGCAAGTAGTACCTGCGGTCCTGACACTAGGCGCAGGTACAAACTGCAGGAACCGGGAGCAAAAATCCTACAAGTTTAGCTTTTGATATTTTGGACTGGTACTTGCTTTACCTATATGTGGTCCGTAGGTCCTACATGAGGCCATATGTTGACTTGGTAATTGTCAGGAGTTATCTTTTCAGCTCTTCTTCAATTCTCGAACATGCTTTGATCATTAACAAGCTGGAAAACATCCCGAATACCCATAATTGCTCCAAAAATGGCCAAAAACACCTTTTTCACGAATTTATCATTCAAAACATGGTTTCCTGCAAAACATACCCAAAAGGCATCATATCTAACAAAATAACCTCAGAAACTTGCATTTTTTTCCTTATTTTAAGCATCGAAAGTGTTATATTTTTATAGCACATCACTCACATAGTGCTCTTATTAGGATCTACACCAAAAAGGCATAATAGGAATGAGTAAGTTCCACTTGTACTTAGTAGGTATCATAGGCTGACTGAGTAAAATAGAAAATAAGATAATTAAATACACTATGAGCACATCACCTGCAAGCATAAAAGTTCTAAATGGTAGCTCACACTATCTCAACTTCAACTTATAGTCCCTATATATATATACACAGAGAGAGAAACAAAAACAACACATATATATAAGAAAGTACATAAAAATTGAGCACAAGTCAAAGAAACTAAGGAAAATAAATAAGATGTGTATATAAATGCAATGCAATGCAATGTGGAGGGGATAAATGATGATGTATATACACCCACTGAGGTTACAATTACCGGGTAGGATCCATAGGGGATTCCCAACCCATATACTATAAATTATATCTCAAGCCAACATTGCTAGTAAATGATCTCAACCAAGGTTTTTTCAAAATATCATAACCAACCTTGCCGGCAAATGACCTCGGCCAAGGATTTTTCATAAGTGAGTCATTTTTGGTAAAAATAGTATTTCTCAATGGTATCATGAATGTATATGCATGGAATAAGGATTTAATGCTTACAAATAACTCACTATAAGGATATCCAATCCATTCACCATGTATATATATAAGTGAGTCGATCATCCACTCCAATTAGTCACCATCCGAATAAATATGCATGTAAGACATCACATATATCACATCAACCCCTAATTTGGGTATTTCTATTATCATAATGGCAACAATGCTCAAATAAGGCCGACATTAGAAAAATAACACCCCACACGAACATCATATCTAGCATAAAGTCATTTAACTACACAGATAAGACCAATAATTTCATATAAAGCCCCCACACGGGCAACACACAATATCAGATATCATAAACCAACCATAATAAAATATAAGCCCTCGTACTGGTACATAAACAAAAAATAACCTTGAAAGATAAACCCCATAACTATTTTCCCCAACTGATAGCACGCTTTACTTATATATTAACTACCCAGCCTGAAAGAGGTTAATCCATAACCTACCTCAAAATGATGAAATTTTGGTCTAAAGTGTTTCAATACGGAGTCTTACTCTTGTAAATGGATTCATAATTAACTAAAACATTCAAATATAGCATTTATACATTAAAAGAAAGCTAATAATATCTATATTGCCCAGGGTCGTTCTTGGTTCAAACTGAGTTTGAAAAATGAGTTCAAAATTAAAAAAGGTAAAACTATAATTTTATTTTAAGAAAACACATTCCCCAAGTTCATAGGATTCTACAGGAGAAAACTCACACAGAAACGGGTTAAAATGAGGTCCAAATCAAAGATAAATCCTTTTTAAACCTTACCAGTAAAAATCCCATATTTCTATTTTAAATCATGATTTAAAGGTATTTTTAATGATATAATCGATGAAAAAAATATAAATAAAATTGAGCTTACCCAAACTCAAATGGTGAAGAAATCTTTAAGAATCACCTAAATTCAAAGTTTAAAGGTCAAAAGATTAGAGAAAAAATATGAAAGTGGACTTATATATTATTTAGTGAATAGTACCTTCTGAATGCGGTCAATCCTTCACATTTGCGAGGGTCAACGCTAACCAGGCTATTAATTTGGGCTTTACATTAACGGACAGGGCTTCACATTTGCGAAGGCTGGAGGATTAAGCCTTCACGATAGCCTCATCATGCTAGCGAAGAATGACTCCATTGTCCTTTGCGATCATGCCACCACCTCGCTATTGCGATGATGGGTAATTTTCTTATACGTGTTTGCATCCAAG
Organism: Capsicum annuum; assembly: GCF_002878395.1. Taxonomy (NCBI): domain Eukaryota; kingdom Viridiplantae; phylum Streptophyta; class Magnoliopsida; order Solanales; family Solanaceae; genus Capsicum; species Capsicum annuum. The sequence goes on along the minus strand of NC_061122.1, from coordinate 163,328,125 downwards.
AGCCAGCATTCACAAAAAAGGATCCATTCACCTGTTATCAACTATGCACCAACTTATTTTGCATGATTTTGAATTTTTTGAATGAACGTTTGGGATTTATTCAAGACCTGATATAGTAAAACATATACGCTATTGGGTTATTTCAATATTTCAGACTCAATAGAAATATCGGTTTTTGGGAAAAAGGTTGTTCACACAAAATTAACCCCCTAGGACATTTTTACAATATTTTTGAATAAAGGATCAAAATGAGATATAAGGCCCTAAATCTAAACTAACCTAACTCGACCCGAACAAGGGCATTGTTGTAATGGACATCCCAAGTCCAACTAGGACTGGAGATCACCCTGTTACCCAACTAATTGACCTACGCATATCTTGAGTCAGATGAATTCCGAACATATAATAAAATAGTGTTATTGTATAATCCAAGACTCTGGGAGAGGTCTATACCCAAATGAGTCAACCGTCCGATACCCAAACGATAACCAATACTAACCAAACCATAATCTAAACAATAACCATATGAGTTCCATAATAATTATATAATTGAAAAATAAAAGAAGATGGAACAACCAACAATAGAGTCAACATGTATCATCCCCAATACTAATGCCAGTACTAAGGCTGCCACCCCTACTAATTCTACCCATTCCAACCCATAGTAGTTCCACAAAAGCCTCTAACCAAAAGAATACCAAAATCCGATTGGGACATACCCCCAACCATTGCCAAAACTAATATCCATAAATAAACCAAAGTACACAATAACATCTATGAAGTAGAGCTTTCCAAAAAGATTAAAGCTTAGCACTTCAATCCAATAGCTAATGTTAAAGTTCGATCGCTAAGCAAGAAGAGTAGAATGGTCGATTCCTACATCACGTAGGGATACAGCCGCCCGAAGATGGGTTTACAAGTGAATGCTAGCATAAACTCAAGATAAGGATAAACTAATTTCATTCAACAAAACCAAGTAAACCATCCATATGCATAGAAACCATACATATATATAACCATGCCAAGAAAAAAAATAGTGTTTAACATGTATTTAAAAGTATTAACCTGGGTATGTGTAGCTTAACCATCCTTAACCACCCACAGGCTATATGGGTCCAGTGTAACCCCCTGAATAGGCCTCGATATGTGTAGCCACGCAAATCAGAGATACCATAAGAGTAAGGGATTTCCAATACCCTTCACCCTTTATGATACATATGTACATTATACTTAGAGAATTCCTGTGTACCTCATAGTATATATAAGGTCACTACGACCTACCCCTCATGTAAGCAGACATTAGTTTCCTGTATTCACCCGTTGGACTCTCACCTTTATGGTTAGCTATCACAACCCTCCTTTACTGTCGAATTAAAACTATTTCTAACCAACCAAACCATTATTATTAATCGAGGCTATACATAATTGTATCATCACACTGACTATGACTTATAAGTATTGTCCCCGGACAAACCCTTATGAGATCAGGGTATTCCCATGTACCCATAGCTCACATTATCCAATTAACATGGGGGAGTCCTATTTACCCCACAAGTGTTCCATTATTATGGTTACTTGGAGGATTTCATTATACCCCATAAGAATAGTTGTTAAACCCAAAACCATTCTATTTTGACCATTATAAACCATTTAACCATTTAGGGTTCCATTACCAAGTTTAAATTATTCATAAGTTCCATTAAAAAATCCAACAATGTAGTGAAAACATTCTCATAGGCATTTTATCAAACATATTAAGGGCATAGTATTTCCAAAACCAAAGCCAATTACCAAATAACCATTCCCATGCAACCAATTATCCAAAACCACTATTAAAGCATATAAAAGCATAATTAAAATATGGATAACCTTAACCAAGCATTTATAACCAAAACCAATAAATTATATTTGAAAACCAAAAGCTATACAATAATCAAACTATGAAAACTTTGTAAAAAACCATGCCTTTAGTTGGAAGTAATAATAATGGAAGAAAACATGCCTTAAAACAAGAAGATAATGGGGAGAAATCACCAACACAAGCCCCAAATTAATCCTTAGGATGAAACCCTAGCTTTCTTGCCTAAGAATTTTGGAGAGGATTAGAGAGTGTTTTTCTAAGTGTTTAAGAATAGAATGATAGGGTAAATAACCTCCTAAGTGAGTTAAAAGTAGTTGGTCCTTATTAGGTTAAGTGGGGAAATGTCTAGGTTGCCTTCACTTAAACTGCACTAAAACCCTGTTGGAGGGATACAACTATTCATACCGACCGTACCCTCTAATATGAGTGGTACCCACCGCTCATACCTAAGGCTATCTCCCTTGGACCCAACACTATCCAAGGTATGACTAACCTAAATCATGTCGTATCCATGCATACGACTAGTACTCATGATCCGTACCACCCCTGCCATAATAGAATCTAAAGAAGATTGAACATTGTCCACCATACGATTCCATTGTACGACTCATACCCTGGCTTACAGCTCATGGTGAGACACTCGTACTAAGATCCAACTTAGTCTACCAAGTTTAAGATTAAGTGAAGGAAAAACTCAAACTAAATGACCAATGTCCATCAATACGACTCATACCACCCAAGTCATATCCATTCCAGACATACTACTCGTATCCCAGTGTACGAGTTGTTTCCCCTAGTCATATCATATCTAGAGACCAGAAATCCAGGAAATTTTCTAAGGACCAGAAATCCAAGGTATTTTATAACCCTACTACTAACCCAAATTCAATATTCTGGATCTTTTGGTGCAGTCTGTTTCGCCATCAGACCCTCAGAATAATAAATATTGGCTAAAGTCAACTATGTGGCTTCTCAAGTATCTAAAATCCATAGAATCACACTAATCATTCTTGATCTTATAGGAAACCATGCCAACAATCCCCAAATCCTAAAAATATGTAGAAAGTAAAGAAAAGGACAAAATAGTCAAACCACATAAAAATAAAAAAATCACAAATTCAAGTCATTACAAAAGTCATGAGAAACATAGTCCTAGTATATCTCATTGGTTGGTTTACGAACAAAGTTCTCAACAATTGTTATCTATTTTACTTACTAGATGGCCCATGGACGTGTTGAGTACGGTCATTCACCTAACATGTGGAATCATACAAATTAGTAAATTGTAAGAGGTGTTTACTACTTCTCTCATCTTATCTACCAATGTACTAGTTTCAATTATAAGAAATATACTACCAAATTGATCAAATATTTACAACATATCAACAAAAGTAATACCTTCAAGTCGATCAACTTATTACACTATATCAACACAAGTAATACTATCAAGTAGCTTAAATGTTCACAATATATCAATACTTCATACTATGTAAATTCATTGAGGAACCAAGGTGTATAGTCTACAACTAACACCATTTAGATGTGAATATGTCTTCATCTATCATATATGGTAGAAAAATCTATAGTGACAATATGTAAGTAACTAAAAATTATGACTAAGCTCCTTAAAAACAAAGTGAAAAAAGTATTGATCAGGTGGAGTATCTCCCAATTTATCTGTATAAGGTGGAAGACATAGCTATAAAGAGTATCAATGAGAAAATATGCATAATATCTAAGTACTTAAAAATCTACTCTCTCATTTGTGAGGTCAACAATATTGTTTTTTTCACCTTTGAAGAAGAGGAAACTGCAATCGTAAAAGTTTTATCAACACAAAATTAAATCTATTAGATGCACTCATAATCACTGACGTAATGAAATACTCTGACATAGTAAAAGCTATTAAAACATGTATTCGTTGCATATGGTTTTCATGAATCTTAGAAACACATTCTTTGTGCAAAATATATTTACTCTTAGTACTTGAAAGAAAAAAAAAAAGAAAAAACATATGTTACTTTCATTGTCTTGGAAGGTTATTAAACTCTCCTCATAAACAACATCAAAAATGTTGAGGTTAGGCTAATGAATTGTACAAATGACTTTTCTTCCTACATCAACAATGCTCTTAACAAATCTCATTACAATGGCAACAGCTCTTGCAACCAATCCTAAAGTTGGTTCATCCATAGAAATAATAAAAGGGTTTGCAGCTAGTTCAACTATGATGGCCAGCCTTTTACGTTGCTCAGTTGATAGACCATTGATTTTAGGCTATCTGAATAATGTTGATCTTAATGGAGTTAGCTCCACAAGTTCCATAACATTTGGGAAAAAATAATCAATTGATAATATTATTGGTTGTGATGGATGCTTCTTTAGGATATATCATCATTACTAATAAAGAATTTAGAGGAGCCAACCTTTCTCTAATTTTTGTTAGCATCTTAAAGTTAACGCAACTAAGTTGAGTTAACAAAACTCACAAACTGTAACATAAGGTGAATGAATGTCTCACATATCCAAAAATCTATGCAAAGCTTTTTTTATTGTTTAGAATAATAAATGTTGGTTACAATGTTATTTTATTTATAAGATGTTTCTTGAGAATCAAGAATTATGAGAACTACTAAGAAGTGGTTCTTTAATATAAGGGCATAGTTGGATATAATTGCTTTTTTTTTTCTTGTATTTCTAAACCAACACTTATTTTGGGATGATATTTTTACTAAAACAACACTTATATTGGGATAGAGGAAGTAAGTTATATGATGGTGTAGTGGCTACAAATTTTGAAGTGTTATATATCTCGCCTATCCAAAGTTCTGTTAGAATACCTATTCTCCTAGGATAATCTAAGACTTATCCTAGCTGTGGTAACCATAATTTGGACACAAATTATAAATTACGTAGTTTGTATAGTTGTAATTATTCACAAGCTATAATTTATATTTGGAGAGATTAAAAGTAAATGGACTCAAAGAAAAGTCTCATTATAGGACCTAACTTTTGTGTTCTCTGTTTTAACTTTGTTTCATTACTGTATTTTTGTAGTATATGAAATTTTCACATTAATTCACTAAATGTAAGGACGAATTCAGATTTCCAACTAACCTTAGAGCTGTTAATTGAATCTGAGGCTCGTAAATCTTATTTGCTAAGGCTAAAAAGGATTGTTTTGACTTTCTCTTCCACTTTCTGTCAGTGTTAATGGGCACTATCAATCTAAAAGAAACCATAACTTATTCTCTTATTTGATCATTACTTGATGGAATAGAGGGGAGTGAAAGAAGTCACACTAATGAATTTTAGCAAACAACACACTATTAGCATATGCATCTAAGAAAAAGTTTAAGTACTAACTTTTTCAAAATTTGAAATACCCATTTGAAGAATCGGCCTTATTTCAACAGGAAATGATCTAAGAAACATTAAAAAGAGATGACATTAACTAAGTAAAATCGAAATTAAGCAGTTAAAGAATCGTTCATATTTTGGTTTGCAGAATATGGTAAGCTTAATTATTTATCCATTTTTTCAAAATCTATTGGTGCTCAATATTAAACATACCCACAACAAGGATGATGCAGAAACTATGCATAATTTTGCTAAAGCTTCTAAGGAAGTTGGATACTTATTTATTCAGTTCCACCACATTGTCTTTAAAACTCATCATTCTAAGTGATTCTACGATTTTTTCTGCAATAGCATTTCATCTGACATAATATATGACCTTAATATTTAACAACACGCTAATTTTCTTATGTAATATTTAAGATAAGGGTTTTATTTTAATGGGTGTAAATATTTTAAAATCCCTAAATGTAGAGCATAAAGAGTTAGTTTACAACAATATTTTACACCAAATTATTAATGAAATCACTTATCTCCACAAAAATATTTAGATGAATGAAAGATAAAAACACTTCTCTTTTTTTGTCCACACTTAAAAATAGATCAGAACAGACTTATAGTTTTTTACCCCATCCAGTATATCCTATAATGCAGAATAAAATACTACAAAATGTCTTCTTGTGTTTTTCATTTCCTCCACAGAATGCCAAACTTATTAAACTCCATCACGACAAACCCATAATTCCAAAATAAAGATTGATCGTCAAAGTGATAATTAAAAGTAATATGATTACCAAACTAATTTTCACCAGCAATTTCATCTCATTAGACAAAGTATTCATAAAATAAACTAAGATCACATTTATTTTCTGAAATGGCCCTAGAGTTTAGCAATAATTCAATTGATTATTTGCTTGGTCCAAATACAAAGAAAGAAAAACCTCAAAGATTTTAATATATTGGTTTCCTTATGAAAGTCAGGATTGTCATTTTAATTCTTCATTCGTACATGATCTAATGTGGATTTATACAGCTTAGTGCTATTATTCGGGCTTAATTAGGCTTGTTTTAAGGATTTCTCTTGGGTTTAATGAGCTAATTCTTGGATAAATAAGAATATATGTGTTATGTTATGTAAATGTAATGTTTAATGGGTGTTCATAATGAGTTTGGAGTCAAAACACTAAGTAATAATCAAAGGACCAAAAGGACCAAAACTAGTACTCTTAGTATGTCTTTACTAGTTCAGAGTCTTGGACTGTATATTGTTTTGAGCTCTAAATTGTGGTGTTTGATGTTATAGGATACTTTTCAAGTTGATCAAGATGATAAATAAGCTATAAATAATGTGTAAACAATACTACAAAGCTTGGATTAGAGGACAAAAGTATGGGACAAACATTGTGCAAAGTTGGGTGTTTTGAAGTCATTGGTGAGCCATGCAGCCTAGGTGCCGCGATATTGGTGTGTCATGCCCTTGGAAATATTGTAGAATGTCAAACTCAAGTATTAATATATAATATTAACAATCCACATACCTTAAGAACAATGATTTGGGTGTGGCACAAAGGCTATGTCAATTCGGCAATTGTGTTCCAACTATACATAGGACACTTAAACACTCTTGAACACATATTGGACGACCTTAGGGATTTAACACATGATCAAGGAGGCTGAAAATAAGGTTTTTACTCTTTTACTTTCCTTATTCTTGGATTTATATAGGTATTATTGCATTATGATTCTCGCTATATCCTTAAGTGCCTAAACACTCTTTTTCGAGGTTAAGGCCAAGAACATGAGTATTATTGTTATAAATTGATTTAGTTGTGATTTTTATCATTTTTGGTTGCTTTTTATCCTTTTTATCACTATTTTAAGGATTTGCTACCCTTATAATACATCGATAATTCTCTTGTGAACCCTAAAGGAGAAATAAGAGGATAGAATATGGGATAGATAGAATAAGAATGTAATCTTCTCACTGAATAAAGTTATAATTTTCATTTACGATAGGAATATACCTAAGTTCCCATTTTGGTTCAGTTACAGGAAGAAATAAGAATGAATTTAAATTAGTTCTCACATCCCTTCTCAATGATGTAGTTGTGGGGCTAAGTTAGGTAGTTGATTAGAGGTTCCAAAGACCGTAATCATAATATCAACCCCGTGAAGCAACAACAAAGATAATTAACCTAAACAATAAAGTTCTATGCATATTATGATTGTTCATGGAGCCTTAACCTTGGGTTTCTCCCTATTGATTGTGAAAGAACCTTTACTTTATAGTATTTTTTTAGTTTACATCTACTTGTAACTCTCACACTCTTGTGGTTACGTTTGCATTGGCTTAATCTTAATTGTTGAACTAGAATTGAATAGTAGCTTAACACTAGTCCCTATGGGATCGATACTTGGATTTTCCTTAAGGCCACTATATTACTTAGATAAACCACGTACACTTGCATGTGCGCTTGGGCGAAATATGTTTTTGGCGCCAATGTTGGGGACTGTAATTGGCAACTAATTTTTTTTAATTTTACTTTTTGATTTCTTTGGTGATATTTACTTGATTTTGGCTTCTGAATTTGTAGGCACAAGTTAAGCAAACTATAAACTTGCCAGGGATGGGGAGTTGGTTAAACTAGAACTCAAGCCTGAGCAATGCTTACACCAATGACAAAGAGAAGTAGTCCTTCTCTACAGAATCCCAACAATTCATGAAAAGAAAGATAATCCTGCACCCATGGTTAAGAATCCACCAACCTGTAGGGCAGTTTGCAAAATGGCAATCCCACTTACGACTAATATGAACTCCACTATTCATAGACCGAATGGTAGAGGTATATTTGAACTAAAGTAGAACATGATACAACTTTTACACAGCAGTGGTCAGTTCACCAATTTTTCACATAAATATCCGTGTAATACCCATGCTTTTTCTTAGCTTGAAAATTATCTTAAGGATGTTAGAAATTACTTTGAAATAAGAATTAATTCTTATACACATAGTATTTCTATAATTTTCACTTCCTATCATGTGGGAAATCGAATAATCTTTCCATCGATATATAATTCACCCAAATCTGACACCCGGTCAAAGATTTAGGTCCTTTTTAGTAAGATAGTGTTTGACCTGAGCCTTCAGCGCATCACGGAGATAGCTTAAATGGCAATTGTAAAATTCTAGTGTTGCTCTGCGATACTGGCGCATCGCGCCAAACTTCCAGGTTGTAGACAAGGTGGCAACGCAATAGCTCCGCATCACGCCACTATGCAATTTCCTAATTGTCAATTTCTAGTGACACGGCGCGATAACACCACGTCGCGCCAAGGGCCCAATTTGGGAAATTTTATTGAAAATTAAATTATGTATCCAGGGTAATTTATGACATGAAAGATTATGACATGAGTGTCCTCTATCATCCAGGAAAGGCCAATGTAGTGGCCGATGCTCTCAGTAGACTGTCCATGGGTAGTGTTTCTCATGTTGATGATAGTAAGAAAAAGTTAGTCCAGGAAGTCCACCATCTTGCCAGACTCGGCATTCGTTTAGTTGATTCCTCAGAGGATGGCGTATGTGTTCATAGTAGTTTAGAATCATCTCTAGTTTCCGAGGTGAAAGAAAAACAAGATAGAGATCCCAGCCTAATCAAGTTGAAAAAGTCAGTCCAGAATCAGAAAGTTGAGGTTTTCTCCCAAGGGGGAGATGCGTCCTCTGTTGTCAGGGTCATCTATGTTTTCCAGGTGTAGATGACATAAAGCAGCGAATTCTTGCAGAAGCACATAGTACGCGTTACTCTATTCATCCAGGGGCCACTTAGATATACTGCGACTTACGAGAGATCTATTGGTAGAGTGGGATGAAGAGAGATATTGCAGAATTTATGGCTAAGTGCTCTATATATCAGCAAGTTAAGATAGAGCATCAAAAGCCTAGTGGTCCTATACAGGAGTTCAGTATTCCTACTTAAAAGTGAGAAGTTGTAAATATGTACTTCGTGATGGGTTTGACTCAAACTCATCGCCAGTATGATTCAGTCTGGGTCATTGTAGACAGAATGACCAAATCATCTCTTTTCCTTCCAGTTTATACCTCTTATTTAGCCGAGGATTATGCCAATCTCTACATCAAGGAGTTGGTCAGATTGCACGGTGTTTTATTGTCTATTATCTCAGACAGAAGTACCCAATTCACCTCTTATTTTTGGAAAGCATTCCAAAAGGGTCTTGGTACCCAAGTTCATCTCAGTATAGCCTTTCATCCTCAGACAGATGGTCAAGTAAAAAGTACCATTCAGACTTTGGAAGATATGCTAAGGGCGTATGTAATTGATTTCAAGAGTAGTTGGAATGACCACTTACCTTTGAATGAATTGGCATACAACAATAGCTATCATTCCAGTATTCAAATGGCTTCATTCGAATCTCTCTATGGTAGGAGATGTAGATCTCCAATCGGTTGATTCGAAGTTAGTGAGCCCTCAGTCATAGATCCTAACTTAGTATTCGACGCCTTAGAGAAAGTTCAGTTAATTAGAGAAAGACTTCGGGTTGCTCAAAGCCAACAGAAGTCTTATGCAGATATTTGTAGAAAGAATCTCGAGTTTGAGATTGGTGACTATGTCTACCTCAAGATCTCTCCCATGAAGGGAGTGAAGAGATTTGGCAAGAAGGTAAAGCTCAGTCCCCGGTATGTCGGTCCCTTCAAGATTCTCAGTCAATTCGGTAAAGTAGCCTATGAGCTTGAATTGCCTTCAGATCTGGCCTCAATTTATCCAGTATTCCATGTCTTTTTGCTCAAGAAGTGTATAGGTGACCCACCAGTCGTAGTCCCTATTTAGAGCATAGATGTTCATAGCAGCATCTCTTATGAAGAGATTCCAGTTGAAATCTTAGACTATCAGACCCGTAGATTGAGGAACAAAGAAGTCCCTCTAGTTAAAGTTCTTTGGCGAAATCAGTACATAGAAGGACCTACTTGGGAAGCATAAGCAGATATGTATACCGAGTACCCTCACCTCTTCCCTGCCAACTCAGATCAATCTCAAGGTAATAGTTCTCTTTAATCTTACTCAGTTTCATGATTAGTGTGCATTACTAACTTAGTTTACCATGATAATCTTGGTATCAAGTACCACCGCATATTCAGTCATACATTTATTTATTAGATCAGATATATAGTTATGCATCAAATATGCATTCTCATTGTGAGAAAACTTAGTTCTACAGAACTTTTAGTTATGCATTTATGGATTAGTTATGCATGCATCAGATATGCATGTTCAGTATATTATGTTCAGCTTGTTAGTCACGTCTGTCATGAGATAACATTCCAGTTATTTATGTTCATCTCATTATTTGTCCTCTCAGTTAGTCTCATTCAAGAATGAATGATCTCAAGGGGGAGATAATGTAATACCCGTGCTTTTTCTTAGCTTGAAAATCATCTCAAGGATATTAGATCTTTCTTTGAAATAAGAATTCATTATTATACACATGGTTTTTCCATAATTTTCACTTCCTATCACGTGGGAAATTGAATAATCTTTCCATTGATGTATAATTCGCCCAAATCCAACACCCGGACAAAGAGTTAGGTCCTTTTTAGTGAGACAGTGTTTGACCTGAGCCTTCAGTGCATCGTGGAGATAGCTCAAATGGAAATTGTCAAATTCCAGTGTTTCTCCGTGATACTGGTGCATCACGCCAAACTTCCAAGTCATATACAAGGTGGAAATGCGATAGCTCTGCATCGTGCCACCATGCAATTTCCCAATTGTCATTTCCAGTGACACGACGCGATAACGCCGCATCGCGCCAAGGGCCCAATTTAGGAAATTTTACTAAAAATTTAATGACGTGTACAGGGTTAAAAGGTTCAACTTCCTACCCCTATTTAATCCCTTTAACACTTGATTCAACCATTTTTCACCCAAAACATATTAGTTTGTCTCAAGTTTATCTCATGAACATGCTAGGGTTTCTATTGGGGATTCAAATTCAGGAAGGTTTCACCATCAATATCCACAAAATCATGACCTAAGGTATGCATATTATTCATTCATGGTCTCCTTTTATCCATGAAGTCCAAAAATCCCTTTTCAACTACAAGTTATGGATTTTCTTCATGTGTTTATTCTTTGTATGTTCTCTTTCATGTTGATAAATGAGGAATTGATTTCTATTCCTTGACTTGATGATAAATTCCATATGGGTTGGTTAGTATAGGTAAAGAATTATGAAATCTCATGACTAAAACCTTGTATGATGAAATTGGAAGTGAACCATGATGTTTAATTGCTATACCATGATGTTCACATGTACTATGCCTGCCATATGTTTGATAAAATGCCTAGATGGAGGAAATTTGCCTAACTAGCATGATATCATGAAAATCCCCATAAATGTACAAGGTTATGCCTATTAAACATTTGATGAAATGCTTCAATAAACGTATTGTGGTGATTATCATGTATTCAAGGATATCAAGTCATGTCAGTTTCCTTCCATCGAGTCTTGGGGGTACTTGTACCCAAAATATTAGTTGTGTTCTTAGATCCATGTCATGTTTTCATGATACTCTCAGTCATGCTATGAAATCTTAGACTTTAGATAGTCTTATGACTCAGGAAAAATCTCCATGATCTCATGACTCAGTCAGTTGTCAGATATCAGTAGTATTTTGTCAGTCATAGAAATTCAGTAACTCAGTCCATGCTCAGTTCAGTTTAGTAAATCATTTTCAGTGTCCATTCAGATGGGAGTAGGAATTAGCACCGATCGAACCCATGGATGGGGACTCACCTATTATACGAGGGTATGATTCCTAGAAGCAATCCTTACATTCCAGAACTATGTAGCCAGCATAGGTTGAGACATCATAGCCTTCTATATGAGGGTAGATGAGGTAGCTTAACCTGTTATGTGAGGGGTCTCACTGTTCTCGCTAGAGTTACCTGTTATATGAGGGTTACTCACATGTTGTCCTTACCAGTGGTGCGGTATTGACACCCTTCTAATCAGGGCATAGATTGGACCCCAGCTCAGCTATTATAGCACATTTGGGGTATGTCGGTTAGATACTACTTCCTACAGTTTCATGTAATAGAATCAGGACTGTCAGATACAGTCAATCAGTCTCAGTAATAGAACTCAGATAGTTCTTCAAATTTCAGGACTGTCAGATACAGTTAACTCAGATATAGTACGGAACTAAGATAGTTCCATCAGATTCAGGACTATCAGATATAGTCACCTATGTTATCAGCATTATTCACATATAGTCCTTCATGTTATCAGTCATATCAGTTACTAGCATGTCACGTTATCAGTATACAGACTCAGAAATCACAAAATCACGTTGTCAGTTATAGTTACGTATTTATGCATGTATTCTCACGTTCATGTTAGACAGTCAGTTAGCATTATTCATGCTTGTGAACCATTGCATATAGCCTACCTGACATGTATACTCGGTATATATGTATTGACGCATTCGTGCTATGGTGCTTTCTTTTTATGTTACACCATAGGTTCAGAGACACGAGTTCCAGATCAGTAGTAGATTCTAGTTTCAGCAGTCATAGTAGAAGTGAGTCCTCATCCTTCGAGGACATAATGATTTTCTATTATCTCATTGATTAGCTTATTTATTAGTTGGAGTTAGTTGGAGACATGTCCCATCAACTCCTTATTCAGATTCCTCAGACAGTAGAGGCTTTTAGACTAGATACTATCATGTTCAGACTTCAGTATTTTTAGTTTTGTTTTGGGTATTCTATTACTCCACACAAATGTTATATCATTCAGTTATGTTCAGTATTGAACCTTGTGGCCTTTCAGTGCATGTTTCCGCATTATTATGTTATCTTATGTAGTATAGGTACAGATATCAGTCATGGGTTAGCTTATGGTCCTTCGGGGACATGAGCATCGTGTAGCATTTTGGTTCAGCAAATCGGGTCATTACAATCCACAAGTTCACTTGCAGAATTTCTTAGAAATCAGTGACACATTCATCCCAACTGGAGTGTCCACTGATTATGTGAGGCTGGCACTGTTCCCTTTCTCACTTTTGGGGGAAACAAAGAAGTGGTTGAATACAGGGAAGGAAAGTTCAATAATAACATAGGATGACTTATACTAGAAGTTCCTTATTTGATTCTTTCCATCCAACAAGATTATGAGACTACGCAGTGAGTTTGAACTTCAAGCAGAAGCAGGATGAGAACTTTTATCATGTTTGGAAGAGATTCAAGTCTCTTATTTGGCACTGTTGTCATGACCCAAAAATCAATATGTCATGATGGTACTTGTTGGGAAAAACCTTGATAAGTAAGCCTCTCACCCAAATTGATACACACAAGGAAAAAACATAAATGCCCCCAAGGTAAGGCTTCTAAAACAAAGTTGAACCACATAGATAAAATAAAAGTGGAAAGAATAAAATCAACACATGCATCCATAACTCCCAAAAACTGGTGTCAACAGTATAAGAACTACTAATATAATCCCAAAGTGAAATACATCATAAAAATAACCATAAAGGAAAAATATCTATCTCCGAACACTAATAAAGATATAACTAATACAGAAAGATAGAGGTGAACTCCGGATGTATGAATGTCCAACCGCTACCTTGAGAAATCTAAAGGCACCCAAAATCAACCAATCTGAGGCACACCTAAACCTAAAGCTGCACCGAAAGGGTGAAGTAGGAGTGAGTACGGTCCACTTGTACTCAGTAAGTATCATAGGCCGATCGAGCAAAGTAAAAAATAAAGTATATAAAATACACACTAAGGGAATATCACCTACAATGAGAAAATGTCCTACAATGATATCCTAAACCGCTTGTACTAACAGTTCTAATATATCATATATATTGCAACATCACACCAAGATAGAACACAAATATACATTATATCATATATAAATAGTTTAAGAGAGATCATGTATATACAAGATCATCAAATATAAGTAAAAAAAGATACGACAAACATATAGATAACAAGTTAATACGGAAATACAACACAACATAACACAACAAAGTAAGTGCAATGTATATCATGATGATAATGATGATGATGATGATGATAATGCACGAGGTCGTCACACAATCTCTAGGAGCATCGCACAATCTTCGTATACACCTACGGAGCTAAAGCTTTCTAATGTAGGACCCATGGAGGGTTCATCAACTCATATACAATTCACATATCTCATCTCTCATTTTTGGAACATCCCTCGAAAAGGGTTTTATAAGGTGTTACAATATCTCTTCCCCGGCATATTCCTAGAGGAAGGTTTTAAAACGATGTTGTCAATGTTACTTAAGTGTTGCCACAGTGATACCAATGTTTCATAAATAAGTATGATATGAGGATGTAATGCTCACAACCAATCACAATAAATATCTCCACAGCCAACCACATAATATATTTCCATAACCAACTACAATAATGCATTTCCATAATCAACGACAATGATATATTTCCACAACCATGTGAGCAAATATCCATTCATTATTTCAATTTCATTCATGAATTTCCATATGCCTCATATACAAACAAGTATGAATATATCACAATACAGAATTGGTACCACAATAGGCATTTCAACAACACAATACAATTATTCACATGTATTCAAGGTTATGAACATCACATGGGACCCCACACAATCACACTTTGATAATTACATCACATATAGGCACTCATAAGGCCACAACACATAGAGAGTAATTTTTCATGACTATTTCTCACCCTTAACAAGCATTATGTACCCAGCCCAATCTGAAAGAGTTAAGTCATAACCTACCTTAAAAGTCAAAATTGGTTTGCTACACTTTGAACCTATGACCTTACTTTTCATGAACGATCCTGAACTCTACTAAAAATACTAAATATGGAATCTACGTATCAAAACAAAACCAACGACACCCATATTGACTATTTTTTATTTAGGGTCAAAATGAACCTCCAAAATGGATTTTCAAAAAAGAAGGGAAAAATCATAACTTTACTCTAAAAATATGTTATCCATATTTCTAGAAACATATAGCAGAAACCCAAAGTCAAATCGATTTTAAAAATAGGTTCAAATCAAAGTAAAACCATTTTTAAGCTTTACTGGGTTAAATCTTTGAAATTCGAGTTAAAATTCAAGAATCGGGGTTGTTTTGGAGGTTAAATTGATGAAAAACTAGTATTTATAAGATTAAAATATTATTCAAGTGAAAAAGAGTAAAATTAGAGTTAAAAATCAAGCCCTAAGATTTTTGGAGTTTTGAGAAATTAATCAAGAAATTACTAAGAAAAGGGTGAATTCTTACCTTAAATCCGTACTAGAATAAAGAAATAGATGTTAATCTAGATTCCCAAGCTCCCACAAGCTTCACTTTTAAGCTCCCACACTATTTTAGGCTTTAATTCTCAAGAGGTAAGATGAAAGAAATGAGCAAAATGAGCAAAGAAATAAGGGGGAAATTTTGCTATATATTGCAGATTTTTCTGCTATAGCAGATTTTTCTAAGTCCAAACGAACTTCGACAGGGAGCCTGAGATTCATTCGGAGTCTGATATATTCAAACAAACTATGTAATCATACTAAATTTAATGTTTTGGACTCGATGATGATATCATATTTTTGAAATAATGTCATTTTCACAAACTTGATCCCCGAAATCCGAAATCACAATTTTTCAAATCGAGTGTTGAAATGAGATTTAAAAGTCCTAAAATCACACCAAATATGGTACCACCCTAAAATCAACATTTTGGATCTACTGAAGAAGTAAGATTTTCTGTCTGAGGTTGGTTCGACCAAAAATGGGTCCCACACCCATCTTTTTAATTTTCCAACTTTTCGACCAATAGGTCGAAATAAGTTTGTATGCAATGGGACCCGACCAAAGGTCTACCTAGCCTAAAATTGATATTCTAGAGCTACTGGCATAGTTCGTTCAGTCATATGCCATACAGATTAAAAGATATCCACATAAGTCCAAAATAAGGCTCTCGAAGCCATCAAAAACCATAATATCGTATAAATGGAACCAAAGGCATCAGTAACCATACCAACACCTACACACCCCAAAAATACCATAATACAACTATAGGGAAGGGTAAAATAGTCAAATTATACAGAAACACACAATTCATATATTTCATCAAGAAACTGGTTGTTACATCAGCCACTGCTAAAAATCTAGTTCATCCTCAAACCAAAGGCAAAAGAAATACCTAAATCAACAAAGAGCTAGGGATAAGAACTACACATATCCAACTCGACCTCTCAAGTAGCCGCATCTCCAGGTCAATATCACCACTGGACCTTAACCACAGGGATCACACTAGAACGCAACCATCTACATCCCTAGAAAAATAGAGATCTACTCCTCAATAAAGGATAACTACGCATCTAACTGAACTGACTCCCAACGAATGACATGAGACTCATTGGGAATGTAACACCGAAGCATACAAATATGAAAAATTGGATGAACAACTGATAAATCAGGGGGTAAAGCCAACTCATAAGCCACATCACCAACTATCCAAAGAATTTCAAATAGACCAATATACACCCTTTATGGGAAAAATACTATCCCCAATACCATATCTTAAGGCACAAAGTCTATGATCAGTATAGCACTTCTACCTACAATGAGTTGTTGTAAGTCTATCCTAAATAACCCAGACTCTATCCAAAGACTCATAAAGAAAGTTTGTACCTCAGGGTCAAACCTCAAAAACATTAAACCAACTAATTGGAGAGCGACAACGTCTCTATAATGACCCTTTAGGTAATTTTACATATTTATGCTTATCTTCACCATTTGAGCTTCTCCATAGATTCCCTAAGTCATTTATGACTTTTTGGGATCGACGGCTTGGTTATCGAGAAGTTCATTTGGTTTTTAGAGCCAATTCCCTATTTTAAAGTCTTCGCTGGTTCCAAATAGCCATCAGGCAAAAACTTTAAAGAAACAATGTCAAATGTAAATTTTCATTGTTCCAGTAGATTAAGAATATTTATTTTGGTCTAGACCTTTTATTTGGGTCCTAATACACCCGAGTTCATTTCGACCTATTGGCCGAAGATTTAAAATTGGAAAGAATGGGTGTGGGACCTATATTTGGATAAAATAACCTCGGATTGAAAATTTGACTTTGACATCACGTTCGTAACAATAATTCTAGGCTAGGGAGACCCTTGGTTCAGGTCCCAAGGCTCCCAGACTTATTTTGGGCTATTAGTGGATTTTATGAAAAGTGATAAAACTATGGTGTGGGTCCTACATTTTGCCTAAACGGTCTCCGATGAAAGTTTTGATTATTCTGATGGATAATGTGGTTTACACTCAAAATTTATATTGAATCATATTATTTGGATTTTGGATGAGTTTCGAGGATCAAAAACTTATTTTTAAGTTTGTTTTCATCTGGTGCAACCGCGATTGCGGCCAAGAGTGTGTGATTGTGAGAGCACGATCGCGGCCTGTATGAATGTGATAGCGGCATATTTTTACCTATAGCGGCTATATAAAGGTCCTAAGACATGTTTGGGGCATTTACCCTTTATAATTTAGACTTAGAAACCCCAAAATGAGTGTAATAAGTCAAATTGGACAAGGGGGTAACTTGGGAGCTTAATTATCGTCTTGTATCGCGATTATCTTCAAGATTATAGTAAGGATTTCTTGAATTCATGCTTGAATTTCTTAGTTTGGACCCAAAACCCCAATTTAGCTTAGGGCTTGATTTTAGCTTAAAGTATTCTTAGTTTTCTCCCATTTTTTTAGGGTTATGATTTCTTATTCATATATGAATATTGGGTTGGTCTTGTAAACTCATTTTTCGTAAGTGGGACCCACTTGGGTTTTTGGTGTTATTTTTGGACCTAAAGCACAATAGTGCAATATAGGTATCATTGGACTCGTATTAATGAGTAGATTATGGTTTTGATAGTGTGATGGCATTTGGAGATTGTAAAGTGAAAACGAGAATTTAGGGCATCAAGTAAGGTTTTGCAGTTTGGCATTGAGGTAGGACTCTATCTACTTTTCTTCATAAATGATGTGTGATATATATTGCGTGTGAATATTGATGTTAGACTTGATTATGAGTAGGATAACTTGGACTTGATATATTGATGTTTGGGGATTAGATGAGAGTTTGGACCCGTAAGTTGGAATATTTATAACCCTTTTGTATCCTATTGTCTTTTCTCTTTAGTTTAGATTATTTATAGCATGGATATGATATAATGCTATGTTTGGAATATGGTTTTAGATTTTGAAGAATGATTTGTATATTTAGCCTTAATAGGCTAGTGCGGTAGTCTTGAAACTGTAAGTTGGGTAGAGTTGACTTGAGTACCCTTGTTTCTAGCTGAAGTTACTATCATAGGATTGAATATGGCTTACTTGGCATCTATAAGATGAACTAAATAACTTAACCTAGTTTGACGCATAGTATGCCTAATTATGGAAATTGTGGATTAGAAGTGGGATCGTTCGGCCCACTTAAGCCTAATTTTGTGCTAAGTCATGTGGACTTAGTATGGATACTAGACATAGATGGGGCTAGTAAACCTTAGAATAAGGTTACTTCGTAACTTGGTAACTTGTATTGATGTTCCTGGATTATGGCTTGTGAGTTATAGTTATGATACTCCTTGTGGAAGTGACATTGGGCATTTAGAGATGGATATTTCTCTTAGAATAAGGTTACTTCATAACTTGGTAACTTGTATTGATGTTCCCAAATTATGGCTTTTGAGTTATGGTTATGATACTCCTTGTGGAAGAGACATTAGGCATTTTGAGATAGATATTTCTCTTAGATACATTATGTAGCCTATAGAGATGCTATTTCCTCTTAGACTTGATGATTGGCTGATAGAGATGCTATTTCCTCTTAGACTTGATGATTGACCTATAGAGATGTTATTTCCTCTTAGACTTGATAATTGGCTTATAGAGTTTCTATTTCCTTTAGTCATGATTTTTGGACCTATAGAGATGATGTTCCTCTTGGATATATAAATTGGCCTAGAGAAGTTATATCCCTCATAGTCATGGTGTATGACCTATTGATATAAGATATCCTATAAATGATTACATGTCTATCTATATTATCCCTCCTAGATGTGAGATGCCTCCTATATGTGAGATGATTAGAGACATGCTACGGCTTATAAATATAATTATCAATATGAGTCTCGGATATATGTATGGGCGTAAGGCCATAATTATGATGTTGTGATTATTTTGGATAAATTAATGGGCCAAGGGACGTGTTATGATATTGATTCAATAGCCGAGAAGTGTTTATCATTATAAATGATGTGATTATAGTTTATGAATATATATATATATATATGTTTGCATACATATCTCTTCGGTATGGGATGGAAGAAGATATGGTATAATGCTTATTATTCCACTGATTAAATACTAGTAATGGCATGTATAGATTTGGTTCGTTCATGATTATTCATTATTATAAATGATTGATTATAGCTGAAATATGATCTTATGACTGCTCTTCTTGTTAGATGGTAAAGCTATGCATGATAAGCTATCTATTAATGGACTATAGCACTTGAAGGCTAGGAATCTAATGTATTAGTTAATAAATCTTACTTAGTTGAAACATGGTAGCTAATGATGGTTAGTTAATAAATGGTGTCACTTAATAATAGATGGTTAGGTGACAAGTAGTAAGGTGTTGTCTAGTAATTATTAACTGATATAGGATGTTAGTTGATAATAATGAATGGTGGATAAATGGAAGTTTTGGTCTAGTGATGAACCTTGACTAGATGATAGATGTTGGCTAATTAATAAATAGTGGTTATTTGTTATCCCATGAGTAAGGATTATGTGAATGATAATGTTTAGGCTAATAACTAGAGGTTGTGTGATGACACATGAACTAGTAATTCTACTATAATAAATGTTAGTTAACTAATAATGAGTAGTTGGAAAGTATTGACTAGATTCATATTCTTGGGTAATATATATATGTTTATGAGTATTTTAGTGTATCTTATTCAGTAATAGTAATTGGGATGATATTGATACTCGGCAAGACTAAAGGATACTATTATGATGATATTGATACCCGACAAGGCTAGAGGATACTACTATGATGATATTGATACTCGGTAAGGCCGAAGGATACTATTATGATGATATTGATACTCGGCAAGGCCAATGGATACTATTGTGATGATATCAATACCCGGCAAGGCCAGGGGGTACTATTATGATGATATTGATACCCGGTAAGGCCGGAGGATACTATTGTGATGATATTGATACCTATCAAGGCCGAAGGATACTATTATGATGATATTGATACTCGACAAGGTCGGAGGATAATATTGTGGTGATATTAATACCCAGCAAGGTCGGAGGATACTATTATGATGATATTGATACTCGACAAAACTGGAGGATACTGTTGTGATATTGATTCCCGATAAGGCCAAAGGATATATTGATACCCTGCAAGGCCGAAGGTTGATTACAATGATGATGGTCCTAATAAGGAAAATTATGATAATTTATGATATTGATTATGTACTTTACATTTATTTATGTATGTGCATTGTCTATCATCATATGCACATTTATCTATCAGTCGGTATGGGACGGTTGCATAAATATGGGTGAAGAATATGCCTTGTGTTGTCGTATGTTGATTGGAGCTTTCGAGCCTGGCAGTGGAGGTACACATAGGCTCAGTTAGATATTTGGCTGTCTGGAGTAGTTGGTCATTCATCTTGTTATTGATATTGTTGTTATTATTATTATGATCATTATTATGGCTAGCTTATGATAGATTGGTATTTGATTCAGTATCGAGATTTGAGGTGTGTCTTAGGCCTCTCCTATCTTATGATTACATTATTATGCTCAATTATTTTATGTCTAGCCATATGGATTAAAAACCTTAAGTATGATAGTATTTAAATCCCTGTTCTCTTATAATAATGTCTCAAAATGAGAATATGATGATATAGGTTATGCTTTGGGATGACTTCGTGTTTATTTATATATGTACCTATATATATATATAGCTATATAAAGCTATGAAACTACCGTATCTTCCTTCTTTCATTGTTCTTGTTGTATAGTCATTTCTTCACCTTGTATATTACTATATATATTTTTCTTTTGTTCTTTATTCATATATTGACCTGGGATATACGGTATAGCATTGACGTATATTGAATGTAGCTGGAACAAGATAGTTCACCCTGATACTTCCTTAGTTTTATTATGTTAGACTCTTGGACATGAATAGGATAGTTATTCTTTACTTATAGGATAGTTATTCTTTACTATCTCATTTACTCGTCATATGCTTTCTGGACTCTTTGGTGTAGTTTCCATTCTTTTTATATGTTGTATATATTTGCTTTATCTTTGAAGCTCAGTTGGCAGTAATCTACTGATTAAGATTTATTTGGTACTCATACTACACTTCTGTAGCCTGCATATCATAATACGGGTTATCATGGTTGATGTGTGCATCGTGCGGAGAAGTCCTGGTTCAGAGACTTAGATGAGCTCCTAATTTTTAGAGCATTACTTATCTCTCTCTTATGTATTAGACTAGTATCTAAGTTGTATTCGGTCATTATGTACATTATTGTTGAATTCATGATTATGTTACTAATTTGTGGTTTATTTCTTTTAGTAATGGATGGAGTAGATCTATATTGATATTTTTCTCCAATAGGTGTGTTTTTGGGTTTGAGTCCCATTTATCTTAGCACATTAGCCATATTATGGTCGTTGAGTGGTACACGATACTGAAATTCATTTTGGTATCGCCTATTTAGCATGGTGATATTGATATTGTTGTTGCTATTTCCACCACTGCGTGAGGCTATTGATATTACTTAATGTTATTACTAGATGTTGTTATATGATGAATTTGATTCTCGTTGGGTAGCTGTATAGACTAGTGTTATCTAGTTAGACTTTTATTTTCTTGTCATACTATTTGGTGGCTTCAGCAGATATAGCCCGATTTAATGATTTCTTTCCCCTAGCATGAAGAGGTTGACCGTGTTCTCTATTGGTTAGTTGTATTAGATTGATTTTGGGAAGTGTTATGGCATTGAAGGTAAGTGATGTTGCATGGTTTTTATGGATTTTGAGTCGACAATTTAGTTATGTTGCCTGTTTTTCAGTTTGAGATCCTTAGACTTGCCTCCTGGGTTGTGAAGGATTTTGTTTTGGTTATCCCTTCCGGTATGACCCATTTGTGAGATGGACCAGTTTAAGGTTCAATTTTTATTTGTAGCGATTTAATCATCCAATAGCAATTTAGATGTTGATGTTGAGATATTGTGGATTCATCTCATAGGTATGTTGGGTCCGTACCCTTGGGATTGTTTGCCTTGTTTTTAGTGTGGAGATTCGATACTCCTTTGTTGTTGTGATGTAGTTTTGCCTTAAGTGGTGTTAGAGAGTTAGAGCCAGGTGGCCTTTCCTGTGATTATTTCTTAAGTTGGCAAATTAAAAACTCTTTATCTCAAGTTGTTGGTACTCTAGTGGTGGTCTCGACTCTGACCTTGGTTTTGAGATTGGTATTTCTTCTTCGATGAAGTTGTTCTTATGTGGATTCAAGAAATCCCCATTTTAGCATTTGTTCGGCTTAGTGAGGCTTGGTGGGGTGATTTTCCTTGATGATATAAGCATGTGGCTATTTCTTTGCCTAGATGGAATATTGCATTGGCTAGTTCCCAGCTTAAGCAGCATTTCTCCTCGTTGCTAAAAGTTTAGCCCTCACTGGTGTGGTTTTCGGCCTTGAGAAGTTTTGAGTGTGTTTGGATATGTGATGCCCTCCAGTGGATATAGAGTGGGTTAGATGCATTTTCAGCTAGTGTTTTTTCCTTTGGCATGACTCTTATTTTGCGGCTATGTTTTGTTCCCTCCAGCTGATATAGAGATGATTGCTTATGCTATCAATCAATGGTTATCTTTGTGGTGATTTTGCTCTCTAGATATGTCTTGGTTGTGGCTTGGTATGATTTATCTTGGTTATTTTAAATCTTAATACTAGAGTCGATTTGAGATAGTTGACATTGATATAGCCTTATTGGCCCAGTTTTGGATTTTGACTCCTTGGAATGGCGATTTGGAAGTATGATAATATTGGAGCATTAATGCCTACCCATTTTTAGTTTTGATTTAGATATTTGAGATTGAGCGGTTAAGCCTTGGTATTGTGATTTCAGCGTAGTGTTGTAGAGCTTATGTGCAACTTTTGTTTTAGACTTGTCCTTGTTCAGATTTTACTTATGGGCTAGTTGAGCCTACTCCATAGTTGACTATTCGGTCGTCTAGACTTCGGATGGATTATACTTAATTAGTGTTCAGATGATAGCTCATGGGCCTCGTATTGGTTATTTCAATTTTGACCTTGAGTTTCAGCTTTCTTTGGGAATTTTTGATTATTTACTCAGGGAATTAATATTCTTGAGTTATATTCAGTATGTCTTCAATCTCGGTGGATGAGACATCCTGGAGTGGAATATTCAGTGATGAGTAGTTATCCTTTAGATTTTGAGATTTTAGTTTGATTTTCATTAGCACTAGTTGGAGCATTGGCATGGATTGCATTCCATGATTATCTCCCTTTTTATGCCCAGATAGTGTCTTATGAGCTTATTCTCATTTTTTCCTTATGAACTTTTAGCGAATCATCTTCAGTTATTTGAGTTCTCCATGATAAAACTGTGTGGACGAGACTTAAATGATTTTTCACCTGGCTTAGAGTAGATAGCAGGTACAAAAATATAAAGAAAGGTTATATTTGGATTTGGAGTAGATTTTATGACTTATGTCTTGGTTTGCTTTTGGCTTGGATGAGCCTTTGTTGATTTATGTAGATATAGAGATGGTATTAGCATGATATGATTTAGAAGTCTGTGGATCAACCTTTTCATTTCATTTGGAGTCCATTTAGCAGTTAAGTTGAGTTGGCTATTTTGGAAGCAAAATGAGAGTGTTGGTTGAAAAAGAGATACCTGTGGCAAAATCCCCTAAAAGTATTTTCTCTTCGTTGAGGTTACCTGGGAAGTCATGCTTAGAGCATGGGGCCCAGTACCTCATTCTTTTGAGCTTTTGAGATTCTTTCTAGCCGTTGACTTTCGGGGATAAAAGTCCTTTTAGTAGTGGATAGTGTAATGACCCTTCAAGTCATTTATGAATTTCTCGGATCGACGGTTCAGTTACCAGGTAGTTCATTTAGTTTTTAGAGTAAATTAACTATTTTCAAGTCTTCACTAGTTTCAAATGGCCATCGGGCAAAAACTTCAGTAAAATGGTCTCGGATGCAAATTTTAACTACACCAGCAGATCCAGAGTATCAATTTTGTTCTAGGTAGACCTTTTGTTCAGGTCCCAATGCACCCGAGCTCATTTCAACCTATTGGTCAAGAAGTTAAAAATTGGAAAGAATGAGTGTGGAACCCACATTTGATCAAAACGACCTTGAATTGAAAATCTGACTACACCATCGCTCTGGAGCATCGATGTTAGGCTAGGGAGACCCTTGGTTCAGGTCCCAAGGCTCCCAAACTTATTTTGGGTTATTGAGTGAATTTTATGAAAAGTAATGAAACTATAGATGCAGGCCCCACTTTTTACCTAAAATATCTTCGATGAAATATTTGATGATTTTGAAGGATTTGAAATGTGGTTTACACTCAAAATTCACTATTGGATCATGTTATTTAGATTCAGGATGAGTTTTGAGGGTCAAAAACTTATTTTTGAGTTTGCTGTCATCTGGTGCAACCGCGATCATGGCCAAGAGTCTGCCATCGCGGAAGTGTGATCGCAGCTCTTATGACTGTGATAGCAGCATCTCTTTACCTGTAGGGCTATATAAAAGTCCCAAGATGTGTTTGGGGCATTTCCCCTTCACTATTTAGACCTAGAGTCCCCAAAATGAGTATAATAACTCAAAATTAGTCATGGAGGGTGACTTGGGAGCTTAATTATCATCTTGTATCGTGATTATCTTCAAGATTAAGGTAAGAATTTCTTGAATTTCTTAGTTTGGACCCAAAACCCCAATTTAGCTTAGGGCTTGATTTTAGCCCAAGGTATGCTTAGTTTTCACCCATTCTTTGAGGGTTATGATTCCATATTCATGCGTGAACATTGGGTTGGTATCGAAAACTCATTTTTCGTATGTGGGACCCATTTAGGGTTTTGATGTCGTCTTTGAATCCGAAGCACAATAGTTTAATATGGATATCATTAGACTCTTATTAATGAGTAGATTATGGTTTTGATAGTGTGGTGGCATTTAGGGAATTATAAAGTGAAGAAAAGCATTTGATGCATGAAGTGAGGTTTTACGGTTTGTCCTTAAGGTAGGCTTCTATCCACTTTTCTTCATAGATGATGTGTGATATATGTTGTGTGTGAATATTGATGTTAGGCTTAATTATGAGTAGGATAACTTGGCCTTGATATATTGATGTTTGGGGATTAGATGAGGGTTTTGGACCCGTAAGATGGCATGTTTATGACCCTTTTGTATCCTATTGCCTTTCCTCTTTAGTATAGATTAGTTATAGCATGGATATGATATAATGCTATGTTTGGAATATGGTTTTAGCTTTTGAAGCATGATTTGTATATTTAGCCTTATTGGGCTGGTGTAGTAGTCTTGAAATCGTAAGTTGGGTAGAGTTTACTTGAGTACCCTGATTTCTAGTCAAAGTTTCTAGCTTAGGATTGAATATGTCTTACTTAACATCTAAAAGATGAACTAGATACCTTAGCCTAGTTTGGGGAATAGTATGCCTAATTATGGAAATTTTGGATTAGAAATAGGATTGTTCGACCCACTTAGGCCTAAGTTTGTGTTAAGTCTTGTGGAGTTGGAGCGGATGTTAGACATAGATGAGGCTAGTAAACCTTAGAATAAGGTTACTTCATAACTTGGTTACTTGTATTGATGTTCTCGGATTGTATCGTTTGAGCTATGGCTATGATACTCCTTGTGGAAGTGATATTGGGCATTCAGAGATGATATTCCTCCTAAATATGTTATGGGACCTGTAGAGATGCTATTCCTCTTAGACTTTATGATTGGCCTATAGAGATTCTAATTCCTCTTAGACTTGATAATTGGCCTATAGAGATGCTATTTTCTCTTAGACTTGATGATTTGCCTATAGAGTTGTTATTTCCTTTAGTCGTGATTGTTGGACCATAGAGATGATGTTCCCCTTGGATATGTAAATTGGCCTAGTGAAATGATATTCCTCGTAGTCATGATGTATGACCTATTGATATAAGATATCCTATTGACGATAACATGTCTAATTATATTATGCCTCCTAGATGTGAGATGCCTCTTGTATGAGAGATGATTCTATGCTCATTGATACTATGCCTCATATATGTGAGATGCCTCTTATATGTGAGATGCCTCTTATATGTGAGATGCCTCTTATATGTGAGATGATTAGAGATATGCTATAGGTTATAAATATGCTTATTGATATAAGTCCCAGATATGTGTATGGGCCTAAGGCTATGATTATAATGTTGTGATTATTTTGGATAAATTAATGGGCCAAGGGTCGCGTTTGATATTGATTCAATAGCCGATAAATGTTTATCATTATAAATTATGTGATTACATTTTATGAAAATGAATATGCATATGTTTGTATACATATCTCTCCAGTATGGGACAGTGGAAGATGCAGCATGATGTTTATTATTCCATTGATTGAATACTGGTGATGGAATGCATAGATTTGGTATGTTCATGATTATTTACTATTATAAATGATATGATTATAGCTAGAATGTGATCTTATGACTACTTTTCTTGTTAGACGGTTAGGCTATGTGGTAACTAGCTGTCTATTAGGGGACTATAGCACTTGATGGCTAGGAATCTAATGTATTAGTTAATTAATCTTGCTTAGTTGAAATATGGTAGCTAACGTTGGTTAGTTAATGAATAGTGTCAGTTAATAATAGATGGTTAGGTGAAAAGTAGTAAGGTGTTGTCTAGTAATTATTAACAGATATAGGATGATTAGTTGATAATAATGAATGGTAGATAAATGGCGATTTTGGTCTAGTGATGAACCTTGACCAGATGATAGATGTTGGCTAATTAATAAACAGTGGTTAGTTGCTATCCCATGAGTAAGGATTATGTGAATGATAATGTTTAGGCTAATAACTAGAGGTTGTGTGATGACACGTGAACTAGTAATTCTACTATAATAAATGTTGGTTAACTAATAACGAGTAGTTGGAAAGTATTGACTAGATTCATATTCTCTGTTAATATATATATGTTTATGAGTATTTTAGTGTATCTTATTCAGTAATAGTAATTGGGATGATATTGATACTCGGCAAGACTAAAGGATACTATTATGATGATATAGATACCCGTCAAGGCCGGAGGATACTATTATGATGATACTGATTCCCAAAAAACTCGGAGGATACTATTATGATGATATTAATACTCGGCAAAGCCGTAGGATACTATTGTGATGATATCAATACCCGGCAAGGACGGAGGACACTATTGTGATGATATGATACCTGGTAAGACCGGAGGATACTATTATGTTGATATTGATACCCGGCAAGGCCATAGGATACTATTGTGATGATATCAATACCCGACAAGGCCATAGGATACTGTTATGATGATATTGATACCCGGTAAGGCCGGAGGATACTATTATGATGATATTGATACCCGGCAAGGCCGAAGGATACTATTATGATGATATTGATACCTGGCAAGACCGGAGGATACTGTTGTGAAGATGTTGATTCCTGGCAAGGCCGGAGGATATATTGATGATATGTTGATACCCTGATAGGTCAGAGGTTGATTACGATGATGATGGTCCTAAGGAGGATAGATATGATGATTTGTGATATTAATTGTGTACTTTGCATTACCTATCACCACTATGCACCTATGTCTATCAGTCGGTATGGGATGATCTCATAGATATGGGTGAAGAATATGTCTTGTGCTGTTGAATGTTGATTGGACCTTCCGAGCCTGGGCGGTGGGGGTATGCATAGGCTCGGCTAGATATTTGATTGTCCAAAATAGCCGGTTATTCATGCTGGTATTGATATTGTTGTTATCATTGTTATGATCATTATTATGGATAGCTTATGATAGATTGGTCTTTGATCCGATATTGGTATTAGAGGTATGTATTCGGCCTCTCCTATCTTATGATTGCATTATTATGCACAATTATTTCATGTCTATCCATGTGGATTAGAAACCTTGAGTTTGATAGTATTTAAATCCCAATTCTTTTATAATGAGGTCTCAAAATGAGAATATGATGATATAGGTTATGCTTTGAGATAATATCATGTTTATATGTATATGTACCTATATATATATATATATATATATATGAAGTTATGAAACTACCGCATATCCTTTCATTCGTTGTTTATGTTGTATAGTCATTTCTTTGCCTTGTATATTACTATATATATTTTTCTTTCGCTATTTATTTGTATATTGACCTGGGATATATGGAATAGCATTGATGTATATTGAATACAGCTGGAACAGGATAGTTCACCCTAATATTTCCTTAGTTTTGTTATGTTAGACTCTTGGACATGAACAGGATAGTTGTTCTCTATTATCTCATTTACTTGTCATATGATTTCTGGACTCTTGGGTGTAGTTTCCATTCTGTTTATATGTTGTATATATTTTCTTTATCTTTGGAGCTCAT
>NC_061122.1:163187999-163296099 GCF_002878395.1 Capsicum annuum | reverse complement strand
ATGAGCTCCAAACATTCGGATCATTACTTATCTCTCTCTTATGCATTAGACTAGTCTCTAAGTTGTATTCGGAGATAAGTTGTATCAGTGTATATCTCTTGATATTTCACTTTTGTACTCTTTTTATATTAGAAGCTCTTGTATACCACCAGGTTTTGGGTTTCTTTTATTTATTGCTCTTTATTTCATATATTTTGCATTCTTTTCCTTATATTATTGAGTAGTCTATTACTACCCATTCCGTACTATGGGTTGGCTTGCCTACTGATGGGGTATAGTAGGCGCCATCATGACTTGAGAAATTGGGTCATGACAGTCTACCATACAGCGCCCCAAACATAGCCATATCAATACCGGTATGGTAAGTTTTATTATATGCAAACTCTGCTAAAGCCAAATGTTGCTCCCACTAGCCACCAAAATCCATCACACAAGCATGGAACATATACTCCAACACTTGAATAGTGTACTCTGACTGACCTTCAGTCTGGGGTTGAAACATCATGCTAAGCTCAACCCACGTACCCAACTCATCCTGAAAAATCTCCCAAAAGTGAGTTGTAAACACAGAACCTCAATATAAAATAATAGACACTGGCACACTATGCAGACACACTATCTCACGAATGTAAATATGAGTCAAGCTCTCGGCATTGAAGGAAACCTAAACTGGAAAAAATAAGCTGACTTGATCAAATTGATCCACGATAACCTACACATTGTCAAAATCATGAAAAGCACGAGGCAATCCATTCACGAAGTCCATAGTGATCCATTCCTACTTTTACTCAAAAATGGATAATCTCTAAAGCAAACCACCAGGTATCATTTCTCGACCTTCAACTACTGACAACATAACCAATGAGTCACAAAATTTTCTATATCTCGCCTTATACCACCCCACCAGTAGTATTATCTCAAGTCATGATACATCTTAGTCACACCTAGATGGGTTGAATACCTGGAACTATGGGCCTCCTCCAAGATCAACCTAATCTAGTCACCCACTCTAGGCATACAACCTCGGCCTCCAATCTGCAAAACTCCATCTGAATAAAGTGAGGCTTTCGTAGCCTCCTATCTCAACACCTTATCTCTAATTAACCTCAATCAAACATCATCAAACTGATGAGCTTGAACCTGCTCCATCAAAGAAGATCTAGCCTCCACAAAAGCCAAAACACACACAAGGATCGAAATATCAAGTCTAACTATCTGGGTAGCTAAAGACTGAACGTCTAAGGCTAAATGTCTCTCTTGGGTCAAAAGATATGTCAAGCTACCAATGCTAGTTGACTTTCAGCTTAAGGTATTCGCAACCACATTAGCCATGCCCGGATGATAGAGAATGGTCAAGTCATGATCCTTAAGCAACTCAAGCCAATGGCGCTACCTCATATTAAGATCTCACTGGGTGAAGAAGTACTGAAGGCTACGATAATCTAAGAAGACCTCACAATGGACTCCATACAAGTAGTGCCTCCACAACTTCAAGGCAAATACAACTGCGCACAACTACAAAGTGTGGGTTGGATAATTCCCCTCATGATGCTTCAACTGACGAGATGCATAAGCAATAACCTTGCCGTCCTACATCAACACAACACCTAACCTAACACTTGAAGCATTACAAAAGATGGTAAAGCCCACGCCCACATTGGGCAAAGCCAATATAGGAGTTGAAGTCAACAAATCCTTAAGCTTTTGGAAGCTCGCCTCACAAGCATCAGACCACTGGAAAAAAAAATCTTCTTCTAGGTTAACTTGGTAAATGGAGTTGCAATGGAAGAGAAACTCTCAAAAAATACTGATAATAATATGCTAATCAAACAAAAC
Source organism: Capsicum annuum (assembly GCF_002878395.1). NCBI lineage: Eukaryota > Viridiplantae > Streptophyta > Magnoliopsida > Solanales > Solanaceae > Capsicum > Capsicum annuum. The sequence continues at coordinate 163,294,263 of NC_061122.1, read as the reverse complement.
TCCAAATCTCGATGGGCGAAGTAGGTCTATCCCAATCACAAACCGTTGCAACCTTGGATGGATTAACCATAACACCTTTCTTAGTCACCATATGACCTGAAAAAAGACTCCAACCAAAACTCAAACTTAGAGAACTTGGCAAATAACTTCTCATCCCTTAATCTCTGAAGCACAATCCGCAAATGCTCCTTATGCTCAACCTCACTCTTAGAATACACCAATATATCATTTATAAATACAATAACAAGGGAGTGGAGATATGGTACACTTGGTTTATCAACTCCATGAATGCAACAAGGGAATTGGTCAACCCAAGGGACATGACCAAGAACTCATAATGACCATATTGAATCTGAAAAGTTGTCTTCAGAATATCCAAAGTTCTAATCCTCAACTGGTGATAATCGAATCTCAAATCAATCTTCAAAAACACCACAGCACCCTGAAGCTGATCAAATAAATCATCAATACGGGGGAGAGGATACTTATTCATAACCATCACCTTATTCAACTTTTGATAATTAATACGCATCTTCATAGACCTATACTTTTTCTTTATAAAAAAAATAGGCGTACCCAAGGTGAAATACTAGATCGGATAAATCCCTTATCAAAAAACTTTTACAACTGATTCTTCAGTTCCTTTAACTCTATTGGGGTCATCCTTTAAGGAGGAACAGAAATAGGCTAAGTGTCCGACTCAACATAAATAGAAAAATCAATATCTCGATCCAGAGTTGTACTAGACAAGTCCATTAGGAACACATCCATAAACTCATGGACAAAATCCAAGGAAGGACGCAAAACAACATTGGTGTCACAAATATGATTCTAGTAAGATAAATATACCCTCTAAACTAATTTACGAGCCTGAACATATGATATAATCCTCTTAGGACCCAAATGAAGTACACCCTTCCAAGCTATCCTTGGTACACAGTGCAAAACTAAAGTCATGGTCATAATAATCTAGGATAGCTTGATAAGGAGTCTACCAACCCATATCCAAAATAACATCAAAATCAAACATATCTAACACAAAAAAGTCCATAAAAATCTCATACCCAGCAAAAGTCATTCCTACTGAGTAGATACATAAATAGGAATGGCAGAAGGCTCACTAACAGAATCAAAACCCAAAGCAAAATAAATAAAATGCATAGGATAAAGCCAACCAAGATCAAATAACATAGATGCAAGTCTGAAAAATATGGGGGTGATACCTACAATCAAAGCATCAGAAGCCTCTGCCTCAGGTCTGGCTAATATAGCATAGCACTGCCCATGATCACTAACTGCTTGAGTGGCCCCACGACCACCAACCGCCTGAGTGGTCCCATGACCAACCCCATGAGCTCTATTACCTCTGCCTCTCATACCTCTGGTAGCACCTCTACTCTTCATAGCTGAAATAGGAGTAGCTCAAATAACCTGCCTGGGACAGTCTTTGGACACATGGATAATCTAACAACACATATAACAACCTCTACGACCAGTATCAATAAAAGACAGTACAACTAGGCTCAAACGGCCACCCTAAACTACTGAACTAGAAGATCCACCACCTGAACTCTATAATATTGCCTGCACTAGCCTACCATGGTATCCACAAGAACCTCTAAAATTATAACTCAATAGTTCTATCTATACACTCACAAAAATGTCATGCCTTCTTGGCGCCTCCCTGAGATGCACAAAGAATGCCCTCTGTCATCTTAGCATTATCCATAATATTTTGAAAAGAAGCCCCAAGCATAACCATATGAGACTTATCCAACTAAAGGAAGACATCTAAACCCTTCACAAACTTCTAATTCTTCTCAGAAACGGTGGAAATATTATCCTAAGAATATCTGGATAGGGCATCAAAGTGTGACTCGTACTTAGCAACTGTCATAGAGCCCTTTTCCAAATGATCAAACTCATCTCGCATTCAATCCTTCACACTGTAAGGTATAAATCTCTCCAGAAAGGTATCAGTAAACTAATCCCATAACAACTTAGGAGCATCAACAAGCCTATAATTGAAAAATAATCTTCAATAATCTCTCACTGCATATCTCAACTAATATGTAGTATAAGTCACACCATCTACATAGAAAAAGTGACACACAACTCAAAACACAAGGTATGAAAGAACTTTGTGTGATAAAAAATAAAATGAGGGAAGTTTCCTAAAGACATCCTATAGCCACTCGAAGATAGATATAAACATATACAAATTGATTCATGAGACTATATTAGACATCATATTCTTACATCATTGAGACGAATGAAACTGGCTGCTCTAATACCAATTTATCTCGACCAAAAAATTGATAGGTCATGATGGCACTTATCACGGCGAACCTTAACAAGTAAGCCTCTCACCCAAACTAATATACATGGGGAAAAGGAAAAAATGCCCCAAAGTTATGGCTTCTAGAACGAAGTCAAACCACATAGGTATAATAAAAGTAAAAAAAATAAAATCAGTACATACAGCTATAACTCCCAAAACCTGGTGTCAATAATATAAGAACTACTAATATAATCTCAAAGTCAAATACATTAAAAAAAATAACCACAAAGGAAATATCTATCTCCGAACACTAATAAAAACATAAATACTACAAAAAGATAGAGGTGAACTCCGGATATATGAATGTCCAACCGCTACCTTAAGAAATGTAAAGGCGTTCGAAATCAACTAGTTTGAGGTGCATCCAAACCTAAAGTTGCACCGAAAGGGTGAAGTAGGAGTAAGTACGGTCCACTTGTACTCAATAGGTATCCTAGGTAGACCGAGCAAAGTAGAAAATAAATTATATAAAATACATATTAAGGACACGTCACCTATAATCAGAAAATGTCCCACAATGGTAGCCCATACCGCTTGCACTAACAATTCTAATATATCATATATACTGTAACATCACACCAAGATAGAACACAAGTATGCAATATATCATATATAAGTAGTTTAAGGAAGAATAATAAGTAAAGGAATATATGACAAATAAATAGATGATAAGTTAATACGGCAACATAACACAAAATAACACAATAAAGTAAGTATAATGTACATAATGATAATGATGTACGGGATCATCACACAATCTTTGAGACTGTTGCAAAATCCTCATATACACCTACAGAGCTAAAGCTTTCCAATGTATAACCCATGGGGGGTTCATCAACCCATTATATAATCCATATATCTCATATCTCCTTTATGGCACACCTCTCAAAAAGGGTTTTATAAGGTGTTACAATATCTCCTCCCCGACACATCCCTCGGAGAGGGTTTTAAAAAGGTGTTGCCAGTAATACTCAGGCGTTGCCACGGTGGTACCAATGTTTCATAAATGAGTATTATATGAGGATGTAATGCTCACAACCAATTGCAATGAATATTTTCATAACCAACCACATGATATATTTCCACTACCAAACACAATGATACATTTCTATAACCAACCATAATGATACATTTCCACAATCATGTAAGTCAATATTCACTCATTATTTCGATTTCATCCATCAATTTTCACATGTCTCACATACTAATAAGTATGAATAGATCACAATACACCAATGGTACCAAATTAGGAATTTCAACAATACAATACAATTATTCACATGTATTCAAGGCTATCAACATCATATAGGACCCCCACACAGTCACACACATCACATAATATCTCAATTTCGACAATTAAATTACATATAGGCCCCCATAAGGGAACAATACATAGATAGCCACTTTTTATGATTAGTTCCCACCCTTATTATGTATTTTGTACCATCATTTACTACTCAGCCCAGTCTGAAAGAGTTAAGCCATAACCTACCTCAAAAGCTAAAACCAGTCTACTACACTTCGAACCTACGACCTTAATTTTCATGAATGATACCAAACTCTACTAAAAATATAAAATATGTAATATACGCATCAAAACAAAAATAACAACACCATATTGAATACTTTTGGTTTGAGGTCAAAATGGACCGCCGAAATAGATTTATGAAAGAAAAGAATAAAATTGTACCTTTACTCTAAAAATGTGTTACCCATATTTTTAGGAACCTACATATGAAAACTCAATTAAAATAGAGTCAAAAACAAGGTTCAAATTAAAGAAAAACCAAATTTAAGCTTTACTGGGTAAAATCTTTAAAATCTGAGCTAAAGTCAGGAAACAAAGTTGTTTTGAAGGTTAAATTGATGAAAAACTAGTAATTATAAGATTAAAATATTATTCAAGTAAAAAGGAGTGAAATTGGGGTTTAAAATCAAGCCCTAAGATTTTTGGAGTTTTGAGAAATTAATCAAGAAATTACTAAGAAAAGGGTGAATTCTTACCTTAAATCTATAATAAAATAAAGAAATAGATGTTAATATAGCTTCCCAAGCTCCCACAAGCTTCACTTTTAATCTCTCACGCTATTTTAGGGTTAACTCGCAAGAGGCAAGAAGAAAAAAATAGGCAAAATGAGAAAAAAAAGAGGGGGAACCAACATAAGGCTGTCGAAGCCATCAAAAACCATAATATCGTATTTACATAAAGGTGTTAAGAACCATGCCAACTAACCCTACACCCCAAAAATATCATAATGCAACTACAGGGATGGGTAAAATAGTTAAATCACACATAAACATAGAATTTATATATTTTATCAAAAAGTTGGTCGTTACAACTGTCCACATCATCAGCAGTCCTATGAGTTATTAGCTCACACCTTTGTGGAAGCTTTTAACAATAATAGAAAAAGTTTTCTAGATTCAGCTATGGGTGGTCAGGTTCTAAAAAAGACTTATAATGAGCTATATACCTTGTTGAACCATATTGATCAAGGAAATCCAAACTAGCATGGTCATACGTCTAGAAGCTTAGAGAAAAGGGTTGCAGAAATGATAGAAGTTGATAGTATCACAACCTTAGCTGCCCAACTGTCTGCTCTTCAAAATTAGATGATGACACAATGTAGCAGGTTGGCTGTCAATCAATCTCCTACTCAGGTGAATATAGTGTAGCAGACCCCAGGGTTGGTATGAGATTTGTGGCAATAGTAGCCACTCTAAACACTTAAGTAGAGCCAATCCCAAATTTGTGAACTTTGTGGGCAATGCATCAAAGTTGAATTTTTGTAATGCCTACAACCAAAAGTGGCAAACTCAGTACAATTATGCATGGGTAAATAATCAATATCAGTAGTATCAGCAGCAGCACAACACACAGGCAAGCAATATTGAGGAAATATTAAATAAGTTCCTGGCCAAGCAAGAAGAAATGGCTTCTGAAATAAAAACCAACAAGTGGCTCAACAAAAGTTAAAGCAACAATTAGGGAAACTAACTTAAACACAGGATACAAGGTAAAGTACTAAGTGATACAGAGCAACCAAAGTAAGTTATGGCAATTACCTTGAGGAGTGAAAAAGAGATTACTGACAGGCTTCCAAAGAAAAATCCAGAAGTACAGGTAGAGTTGATTACTCAGTAGGTTGAAAGTAAAGATGTTGATAAGTTAGGAAAGTATGAGTACCCGAAAACTAAGGTTGTTGATCAAGTTGCTGAAAGACCACCATCGTCGTTTCCTTAATAATTCAAAAAGGCCAAAGAGGATACTTATTCAAGAAGTACTTTGACATGTTTAGAGAACTACACAATAATTTACCTCTTTTAGATATTTTACCGGGAATGCCTAAGTATGCCAAGTACTTGAAGGATGTGCTGACTGATAAGGTGAAGTTGTAGGACATTGAGACAATTGAACTGACTAAGAAGTGTAGCTCTATGGTAATGAAGAATATACCCAAGAAGCTTAAGGACCCATGCAGTTTCACTCTCCCTATAAAAATTAGTGACAGTGAAGTGGTCCATGTCTTGAGTGATTTGGGGGTGAGTATAAATTTGATTCCTCTATCCGTGTTCAATACTCTTAGGTTGGATAAATCAAGACCATGATCTGTGATATAGCAAATGGTTGATAGGACCATAGTGAAGCCTAATGGAATAATTAAGGACGTCTTCACAAAGTTTGGTAAGTTTGTAACTCCTGTGGATAAAGGTTGGTAAGTTTATAATTCCTATTGATTTTATTATTTTGGATTAGGATACAGATAAAGGGGTACCAATCAGTCTGGAACATCCATTCTTAGCAATAGGAGGAGCATTAATAGATGTGAAAGAAGGCACTCTCACATTGAGATTGGATGATAAAGAGGTGGTTTTCAGAGTTTATAAGCTACTTAATCTACCTTCTTACTACAAAGATTTGTGTATGATTACAGTGATGAAAGTGGATACATGTAGGGTGGTAGAAGTCAAACTATTAAGAAATTCTTCAGACAACCTCATTGAGTTGCACAAACCACTATCTAAGCCTGAAGTGATGATGATTGATAAGACTAATAAAAATTTTGACCTTGAGAGTTGTACTCCCAAGGTCAGAAAAGTGTAAGAAGATAGCCTCCAAGTAGGAGATAAAGGAGGAAGGAATTCAATCGAGTAGTGATGATTAGGTCGTGTCACGACACTAAATCTGGCACTGCTTGGGAGGCAACCCAAGTTAAGGTAGGTTATTTTTGTATTTTAGTTTTTACTTTACGTACTTTTTTTTCTTGAGTAGCAGGTTGATGGGAAGTCTGTGTACCAAAAACTTAAGGTAACGAGTATGGCAGAGACTACGCATGGGGTCCAGGACCCTCTTGATGTTAAAAATTGCTACTATCTTGGCCTAGAGGCCTCAGAGAGTATTTCGATCTCTACATTTAAGTTTACTTTGGAGAAAAAGAAAGTTTTAAGTATGGGGTGGGGAAATTTCCATGGTTTCTAGTGAAGTGATGTTGTAGGGTCTTAGTTTTAGTTGCTTTCTTAGTTTGTTTTGGGTAAAATTTGAAAGTTTTGAAAAAATTACAAAAAGATTTTGCTTTTTAGTTTTTGGGTGTCATTTTAGTTGGTGCACAATTCACCCACCCTGTGGTTGTTCTTTTCAGTTATTTTCTATGGGGGCACCCTTTGAACCTAGTATCCTTTTTCTTTTTAGGAGTAAATTTTAAATTTTTGTGTTAGGGTTAGTGGGATGTTCTTTTGGGTTCTATATGTTATTGCATGATGCAGGTGGTTTTGGATATAAAAAAGCACGTTGTTTGTGTGAATTATTTTTTTGAGACTCTTAGGCTCATGTTAAGACTCTTGGATGTTGTTGTCTTATTATTGAATTCATGTGATTATTTGGTTTAGAGTCTATGATGATCCTACTTGATTTGAGCACATGTTATGTGTGAAGTAAGATTTTTGTGTATTCCTTGTTGCATTTTGATGTATAGAGTTTGTATAGTGTGTGTACAAACCAAAATAAAGAGTGTCAGTTTAGGAGATAATATCGGCAATTCTTTGAGAGCCTTGTTTGATACCCTATTTTACTTACCCATGTGCATAATCTTAGATAGCCCTATTGATCCTTTAGCCTATGTTCCTTGGTAGCCTAATATGTAGCATGTTCCCCTTCTTTGAGTAATCTTAATTTGATCCAATTCTCCTAAGTGCTTTAGTGTAAAATTAAGTTGGTTAAGGAGTTGGAAATTAAAGAAGAAAGAGGTGAAAAATGAATCCCATAGTATGTAGTTGGTGTTTAAATAGAATTGATGCGTTATGGTTAGGAGAGAAGAAAAATGTGCTTAAATTAAAGTATTGATAAGAAATACTCCCTTCCATAGTATTTGAGAATGATCTTAATGAGATGGGGCAAAATAACAGATGTGTGTAGATGAATGTGGTGGAAATTGGTTATTAATAGAGAGCTTAATGTTCATGGGGTGTATTAAAGCACTTAGGGGAGATAGTCACCATTATTAGACTGAATAGCTCCTACCCATCCCTTAGCCTACTTTACAACCCTTAAAGACCTATTTGATCCTAAACCTTAACATATCGATATTAGTAAAGTACTATACTAAGGGTAAACATATGGTTCATCATGTGTAACTTGTGTATTCTTTGTGTGAGTGAACATAATTTAATTCTTATACCCGTTCTTAAGATAATTGTATCTATGTGAGTGAATATGGGGAACTATCTTGTGGTGAGGGCACATGTTTAATGATAGTTTGGTGAGTTGTATTATCTCTATTATTGAGTAATATGCATGAGTTTGCACACTTAGTAAGTTCTTGAGTTTAGGATGTTTTGTAGTAGTATTCTTGAGTTCTCAATTGTATAAGACATGTTGTTGTGTGAAACTTACTTTTTGTGTAGTCATCATAGTACTATATTGAATATCTTGCTTATGGTAGAAGTGTGGAGTATTCTCCGGATCTTGGTGCTTAGAGAAAAGAGTTGTTCGAGGATGAGCAAGGCTTTAAGTGTGGGGTGATGATCTGAGGTGGATTTATGCACCTCAATGTTGTTATCCGAGCTTAAATAGTCTTGTTTTGAGGATTTATCTAGTACTTAATAAATTAATTCTTGTATAAATAAATCTAAGTGTTATGTTATGTAAATTTAATGTTTAAGGTGTGTTTATAATGAGTTTGGAGTCAAAACACTAAGTAAGAATCAAAGGACCAAAACTAGTACTCTTAGCTTGAGTTATGCCTTTACTAGTTCATCGTCTTAGATTTTATGTTGTTTTGAGCTCTAAATTATGGTGTTTGTGCTATATGTAGTTTTGATGATGACCAGCTAAACTGCAACGGACTAAGTCTCTAGACGTTAAGGGGCAATTTAGCTAGCACGCGTCATCTGCACAGTTTTGTCCTCTTTTGTAACAAACTTACAAGTGTTATTTTGTACCGACTTGGACAACTGGTCCAATGATCTTTCAGCACTAATCATCACTCAGCTATAAAAGGAAATAGACGTCTCTTCATCAAATATTTTTTGCAAAAAATCATAGAGAAAAGAGAGGCAGGAAAAATTCCATTTCAAGATTGGTCAAACGTTGCTAATATTCTTATCTTTGTAATATGCTTAAAGAATAAGTGAGTGTTCTTGAGTGTTGATTTATAAACTAACTACTCATATTATAAGAGTAGTGTTTTTTTTTTTGTTAAGTGAGTGCTTAGGTAGAGTTGCCTAAGCTTAAAGATGATTAGAGTCAATGTAGAGAGAGTCCTTGGTAGAGTTACCAAGATGAGCTTCTAGTAGAGTTGCTACTAGCACAAGAAGCCTAGAGGTAGGCTGAAATATAGACTGCAATCAAGAGGTTGATTATAGTGGATTTATTTGGTGCTTATAAGGGCAAGCTGTGGTTTTTCCGTTTCTAAGTTTCCACATAAAAATCCTTGTGCATTTATTCTTTATGCACTGTCCTTAGTTTTTCTACTCTTCTCGGTTTAATTATCTGTGACTGACATAGAGGGACCTGGTCCCTTACTGTGTGGGGCAAACCCCAAGGGTTCCAACAGTTTGATATTATAAGATTCTTGATGAGTTGATCAAGATGATAAATGGATGTTAAACAAGCTAGAAATCAAGTGGAAATAACACTACAAAGCTTGGATTATAAGGACAAAAGCATGGGACAAACATTGCGCAAAGTTGGGAGTTTTGAAGTCATTGGCCTGCCATGCTGCCGAGGTGCCACAATATTGGCATGGAACACCCTTGGAAACATTGTGGAATGTCAAATTCTAGTAGTCCTATGTGATATTTGTGTGACACAGCCCCTAAGCACCTCGATAGGGGCGTGGCACGGAGGCTATGTCAATTCGGCAATTGTGTTCTAACTATAAATCGGACAGTTAAACACTCTTATACACATCTTGGATGACCTTAGGTATTTAAAATAAAATCAAGGAGGCTTCAAATAGGGTTTTTACTATTTTATTTTAGTTTATACTTGGAAATAAACATGGAGTATTGTATTATGATTCTTGTTACATCCATGAGTGGCTAAACACTCTTTTCTGTGGTTAAGGCCAAGAACATGAGTATTATTATTATGAATTGATTTAGTTGTGATTGTTTATCATTGTTGGTTTTTTCTTATCTTTGTTATCACTATTTTAAGGATTCGCAATTCTTAAAATACATGTATAGTTCTCTAGTGAACTTGGAAAGAGGAATAAGAGGATAAAACATGGGATAGATAGAATAAGATTGTAATCTTCTAATTGAATAAAGTTATTATTTGCATTTAGGATAGGAATATACCTAAATGCCCTATTTGGTTCAATTACAGGAAGAATATGAATGCATTTAACTTAGTTCTCGCATCCCCGCTCAACGATGTAGTCGTGGGGCTAAGTTAGGTAGTTGATTAGAGGTTCGAAAGACCATAATCATAATATCAACCCCGTGAACCAACTACCAAGATAATTAACCTAACCAATGAATTTCTATATTGTTTGTAGAGCCTTAACCCTGTTTTTTTCCCTATTAATTGTACAAGAACCTTTACTTTACAGTATTGTTTTAGTTTACGTCTAGTTATAACTCTCACACTCTTGTGGTTACGTTTGCACTGGCTTAATCTTAATCGTTGAACTAGAAGTGAATAGTTGCTTAACACTAGTCCTTATGGGATCAATACTTGGGTTTTATTTAAGGCCACTATATTATTTGGATAGACCACGTACACTTGTGTGTGCGCTTGGATGCAATAGTACAATAATAACATCCCGTAATTTAAAGGCATGGCACAAAAGTGTATAAAAATAACAGAAATGTACTGAAAAATTCAAAACACCTAAAGTACAAAAAACTCTAAAAAAAAATAAGAGTACCTACGTGATTGATGCGAGAGATGCTGAGTCTCTCTTGATTTTACATCAGCTTTTTTCAAAGTAGCAGCACAAGAAACTTGCCCGTAGCTTCTAGTGTAGCTTACATTCTTTCTGAATTCATAATAGTGGTTGAGACAAACATCTAAAGGAGATATAGAAGTTATATTTTAAAGATGGTGAAACTATCTCTGCATTGTAGGTATGTTAGCAACAAAGTTCATTATTAGCAAAGAAGTACTCATAAAATTTTGGACAACTGTAATGGTTGAATAAAATAAAATAGCAATGGCAATCCAAGAAGTACCATGTTCATTTTTCACATGTAACATAAATTTCTAATAGTACTCTAAGCCATGAATAAGTATTTCTACATTCATATGAAATAATATGTAAATATTTCATCAATTCACAAGATATACAACTTCACATGTTGATGGGGGTCCTAATTTACTCACTAATAGCAAAAAGAGAAGCAAATTCTCATCAAATAATTAAGTTATTTCAGATACATCACAGAACCTTGAATTCATCAGTCTTTATAGTTTAAAATTTCAACATTGAGTACAATAAAAAAAATATGAAGTATAAAATGGGAAAAAAATCATTAAAATAGAAATTGTCTCAAACTGTAAAATATAACATATAAATAGAAAGAATACCCCCTAAAGTAATGTCTAAAAATATATCATATTATCAGTGACTTAATTTTTGAACTACTCCTAGGAATACCTAGATAGAAATACAGACGTATATATAAAAGATCTTGCAATAAATTATGCGAAAGAGTGAAAAAAATTAAAGACAAAATAAAAAATCATCCAAAGGAATCCAAAAGAGATAAGTAGAAATCAGTGCAGAGAAGTGACGAACAGGGTAGAACTGAACATTAAGCTCAAATTGACATTTTTAACAGAACAGAGAGAAGGAGACCATGTCATGACTGCCCAAATCAAAATCTACTAATTTAGAAAGCGTCTAACATTATACATTAATACAAGCATAGTTGAAAAATATGGAAAAAACAAAGGAGATTAATTCTCTGCTTCTCTACAGCAAAGACGCTAACATTAAACATAAAACCCAATATCAAAATATATACAAAGAAAAAAGAAGTGAAATAACTACCAGAAGGATAAAATAAAGTTAATAAAGAGAAGAGGAAGAAGAAGCATATAAAGAGATAGAACTAAGATTTGCCCACAAATTTTATTGAGAAAAGCTAAAGTGTCACATGTTTTTTTCCATGATTAGCAACTTGAAATCGCATTAGAATAGGAGAGTTATACATTTTCCCTCACTTGAAATCGCATTGATATGATTTCTAATCATATACTCTGTGGGGTCAACCCCACCTTATTTGAGTTTTATATTTGATCAACGATCGTATTATAATTCAATGTAAGGAATAATTTGAGTGACATCATCTACCATATAGAAAAAAAGGTAGAACTTGTGTCAGATAATAAATTCTAATCTTTGCTTATAAGATTAGAAACTTTGGCCCATCAAGCAGGTCCACTGTTTTGAACTGTCTAGAACCCCTCTCTTATAGGCAAAAGTTAGAACCTCATTCTTATGGGCAAATTTGTGAAGAGGCTAAATATCAAGACCATCCTTTATAAATATCATTTTTCTCATGTGGAATAAAATATCTAGACCAACCCATTTTAGGACCATTTTTGAATTTAACCCCATTCTAACTCCATCTTTTTTTTTGTTTGATATGTAAGGCTCGAGTCTCTCTCTCTATTTTTAAAAGAAACTTTTAATCAGTGCCACAAAAACTTGAAAATCAATAAAGTGAAACTTTATGAGTTATATAACAATTAAAGAGAAAATATCCAGATTCCTTACATATTATTGGATTCTCAACTATATGCTTCAACTTCCTAGGTTTCTACGACCCTCCTTAACTATTTAAAATGAAATTGATACCCTATTAAAAATGTACATTCAGATTTGTATAAATGAGTGATTTGCACACACCCTACCACATAATATAACCTTTTTAATATATTACTAATAATTTTTCATTATTCTACTTTTTTCCAATTATATTTTCCTTTAGTCTTTTCTCTTTAGTTCCCTGCTCTCTTTTGTCCTTCCCTTTTCTTTTTGACTTCCTTGTGTGACTGCTTTATCTGCTAATTAGAAAAAATCATGGTGAATCATGATGGTGAAGAAGAAGACATCGAACAAGCATCACTCAAACTCAAAACCCTACTATTTGAATCTAGTTTTTCCAATCTAGATCTAAATAGACCAAAGAAAAACTAAAGTGATATTTCTTCTTAATCTAAAATCCGAAGAAAATGGAATATATATACACTTGATGATTTGTTTCAGATTTGCTTATCCTTCTTGTTTCTTCTAATGATAATTGTGCAAAAATTGGGTCTTTATATTGAATTTTGATTATTTTTATTGTTGAAAGTTAAAAAAAATTATGATTTTTATGTTCGGGCACATCCATGAAATTGAAACATATATAGAATTCTCATGGAAGATGATGAGGAGCTAGCATTGTGTTTCACGTCATCATCGATGACGAAGATGATATTTTTGAAGAAGAGGAAAGAATCAATAAGGCCAAAGATGTTAAGTGAAAAATTAACAGTGGAGATGATGAAATTGAGAGAAACATTAAAGAGGTTATTGAATTCAATATTTGAGCAGGTGGCAGCCAACAAAGATGGAGATGGAGTTAGCAAAAGGTGGTGAAGAGATTTTGATGTTGAATAGAACATTAAGTTTGTAGTGTAGATGAAAATGGAGATAAGAAAGATGAAGATGAAGATTAAGATGGAGATTAGGAAGGGGATGCTTGTTGTTGTGAAGAAGGAACAAAACAAATATGTAAAAAGAATAATTAAACTACATATATTTATTAAAAAATATAAAAATTTAAATATTTATTTTTGGGGCTGACATTGAGAGAGTGACATACATTCACTTTGCCATGTAAGTATCTAAGGAGATAATGATTTTAATTTTTAAACAATTAGGGATAATAGAATTATTGTAAAGTTGAAATGTATAATTAAAAATTTGATAAATTGGGGAGACATTTGATTATTTCTCTAAATTTAATAAAATATAATATAATAAATTTTAATTACCAATCAAACATAAATCTATTACACTTAATAATAAGTGAAGATTTTGTGAATTGCGAAGGGTATTCCTGTATTTTCATTTAATTATAACCGTACATGTTGCTATGTTAGTACATATGTGATGCTTGTCATGCCCTGTTTTCTCCAAGGTTGAACAAAACATGACATTATAGACTCTAAAAGAATTGAAAATTTTTACAGAGTCGCCACCTAATTTTTAAATGAAAATAAGAAAACTTATTTATTTGTCAATGCGTATCGCTAATGTTTTAATCTGCGAAAACCTATTGAGACTCTAGGTAAGGGTTCAAATTATCCCGAAGGAAAGGGGTTAGACACCCTTCAGGATCCACAAATGTGGTACCCAGCTACACTAAACTTATCAATAAGGAAAGAGGTATAAATATTTAAAATAATATAAAAGTGTAAGTTTATTAAGTGTAAAATAATTCTTTTAAAAAAATATAAACGTTTAAAACTATGTAAAAGTATATGTATATTAACTATATAAATAAAATCTATTGTTATAAAAACATGTAAAAGATATGTATAAAAATGTATAAATTACACGTGAAAAAGAAAAGTATTTTATGATGTACGAAAAGAAATGTATTTTGATGTGCCATGAAGAGAAAAGGTATTTACAAGTAATATTTTTATTTGATTAAAATTACGAAAAAGTAAAATTTATTTGAGAAGAAAAGACTACATAATTCATGAATCACTTGATTAACTTGATTCTTTTATGTAAATATTAACGGCCTAAGTTTTGCCTAAAAGCGATAAAATTATGTAAATAAAGAATAACTTCGCTCGGCACCCAAAAAGTAAAGTTTTCACTATCTTTTATCTTTATGTACAATTACAAATAAGAACTAAACTACAAACATAAAGCTCAAGAATTATGTATAAGTGCTTGATAAAATAACAAAATGAATAATAATTATTAAAGTAAGTGAAATTATGTGCACATATGTACATATAGGTGTATATATAAAAATAGAGTTTTGTTATGAAGTGGGCTCGGATTAATTTTTAAACCCGCCATGGCTACGAAGTGGTTGCGCGACTAATCAGCCGTCATAAATCGCCTTTCCAAGATACAAATCACAAAACCTTTTGTGTTGCCGTGATATTTTCAAGATTTCATCATCGTCTGAAATATTTAATTTTTATTACGTATTTGTATTCGTAATGTCCGTCTTTTATTTGGGAAGGCCTCGAAAATCGATGGCAAATTTCTTCATCGGCCATTGTATTGATACTTGATATGAATAAATAAAGTTGAGAAAAATAAAGTCCGTCTTTGTAATAGGGTGGCCTCAAGTATCCGACGGAGAGATAATGTCATTGGCCAAGCATTTATTTTTGGTGTAAATAAGTAAACTTTGAGAAATAAAAATCTGTCTTTTGTCACGGGGTGGCCTCAAGTATCCGACGGAGAGATAATGTCATTGGTCAAGTATTTATTTTGATATAAAATAGTAATCTTTTGAAAATAAAATCCTTCATTTGTAATGGAGTGGCCTCAAGTATCCGATGGATAGATATTTTCATCGGCAAAAGTATTTATTTTTAGTATATGTATGTGTTTTGAAGAAAAAGAAAAGATGAACAAATTTTTTCTGTTTGAGAGAGAGGAGAAAGAAGTGAAAAATATGTGTGGATTTTTTTAGAGACAGGAAGAATAAAAATGTGTGTGTGGAAATGTCTTCCCATCACTCCTATTTATAATGAAATTGGGCACCTCTTATTGTCCAATGGATAAAAAGATGCCCCCTCTTTATATAATAGCACATCCTTTGGTCCTTAGGATATTGACCAAAGGATTTTCATCTTTTTGACCAATGGATAAAATTATTGTCCAAAGGATAGTGTCATTGAGTTGTCATTGTCAAATGTGACAAGACATTATGTATAGTCATTGTCATATATGACAAGAGATCATTGTGTGGTCATTGTCGAATGCGACAAGACATTGAATTATTATACTGTGTAAAAATAATTGATCCGACTTAGCATTTGCCGACCGTAAAAATGTACAAAATGCAGGTATTGATTTGTAATTATGAAAAATGTAAAGAATGTTGAAAATATTAAAAATGTAATTTAATATGAAAAATATTATAAAAATGTGATGTCATGTCGTGTACATGTGCAGATAATTGTAAAATGTTAAAAACGATAATGAATTGATAGAAATCCTATTATAAGGAGGATTATTAATAAATTATGAAAAGTAAAAATACGACAACAAATTGATAAAAATCCTAAAGTAAGAATGATTATCAATAATTTGTCAACAATTATAAAAAAGATGACAAAATTATATTTTGTGCCCTTTAATGATCAAGAAGCGTGAAGATGTTAATTTTAGGAATGGAGAGCAAAATTTGGGTATCAACAGTTGCCCCTTTTCATTTGAGGACGATGTAGAAGTGTTCAAATGAAAACATTGACGTGTAGCCAATTTTGCTCGACAAAAAATGATTTTTTTATTATAGAAAAATTCAACCGAACTCTAATTTAGAGTTGCCTACATACCTTAAGTTAATGAGGATCAGGTCGGGTGTAGTTCAAAAGAATAGGTAGATTGTCTCTTACCTTGTTATTAAGGGCGAATGATCATATGAAATGATTATTCAGAGGAGGACTATGTGGGAACAAAAGTACTCATATATTCTCGATGCTTCCTTTAAAATTGCCCCAGTATTGAGTTATTAGATGCTGGGGATGTAAGATTGTATACCTGCTGGAGAGAAATAATGATTGTGAGGTTGTAATGACCGAACTCTGCATAGAGCTTCCTACATATCTCGAGTGTCACGAGAATCAAGTCAATGTAGTTCGAAATGAGAAAGTAGAAAATTTTAGGGCAATTCTCAAAATTTGTCCCAGTGTATGATGTGGGATAAAAAAAAGTATTGTTGTTCTGAATTGTACCCTTTGTTGAAAAGATGTATGATGTCTTCGATTGTCTACGGGGACTTGAGAATGAATGACGGGTGTCTTCGATTGTTTGCAAAGACTGATGTTGACGAATGAAAGATATCTTTGACTGTCTACGAATACTTAATGTATGACATCTCCAATTGTCTATGGAGACTGATGTTGAATGATGATGTCTTCGATTGTATATGAAGACTTGATGTGTGACACTTCCAATTGTCTATGGATGCTGGTGTTGATTGTTGTCTTCGATTGTTTATGGAGATTGTGATAAATGATGTCTTCGAATGTCTACGAAGACTTGATGCATGACGTCTCCAATTATCCATGGAGACAGATGTTGATTGTTGTCTCCGATTATTTATGGAGACTGTGATGAATGATGATTTTTTCGATTGTCTACGAAGACTTGATGACATCTCTAATTTTCTATGGAGATGGATGCTAATTGTCATCTTCGATTGTCTACGAAGACTGTATGATGGCCATCCTCAATTGTCTATGAAGACTAAGGTCATCAACCGATGAGGTAATGGTCTCTCGATTGGTGGAACAGCTGGAAGGTAATAGTCTCTCGAATGGTGGGGCTATGAAAATGTAAAAGTCTCTCGACTGAAGGGGCTTTAAAAGTTAAATGCCTCTCGACTGGCGAGGCTATGAGAATGTAAAAAGCCTCTCGACTAGCGGGACTGTTGAAAGGTGATAGCCACTCGACTGGCGGGGCTATGAAAATGTAAAAACCTCTCGACTGGAGGGGCTTTGAAAGGTAATAGCCATTTGACTGGCAGGGCTATGAAAATGTAAACGCCTCTCAACTGGCGAGGCTTTGAAAGGTAATAGCCACTCGACTGGCGGGGCTATAAAAATGTAAAAGCCTCTCGATTGGCGGGGCTTTGAAAGGTAATAGCCATTCGACTGGCGGGGCTATGAAAATGTAAAAGACTCTCAACTGGTGGGGCTTTAAAAGGTAATAGCCACTCGACTGGCGGGGCTATGAAAATGTAAAAGCCTCTCTACTGATGAGGCTTTGAAAGGTAATAGCCACTCGACTAGGGGGCTATGAAAATGTAAAAGCCTCTCGACTGGCAAGGCTTTGAAAGGTAATAGCCACTCGACTGGTGGGGCTATAAAAATGTAAAAGCCTCTTGACTGACGGGACTTTGAAGGTAATAGCCACTCGACTGGTGGGGCTATGAAAATGTAAAAGCCTCTCGACTAACAGGGCTTTGAAAGGTAATAGTCACTCGACTGACGGGGTTATGAAAATGTAAAAGCCTCTCGACTGGCGGGGCTTTGAAAGGTAATAGCCACTCGACTGGTAGGGCTTTAAAAGGTAGTAGCCTCTCGACTGGCGGGGCTATGAAAATGTAAAAGCCCCTCGACTGGCGGAGCTTTGAAAGGTAATAGCCACTCGACTGGCGGAGCTATGAAAATGTAAAAGCCTTCCGACTGGTGGGGCTTTAAAAGGTAATAGCCTCTTGACTGGCGGGGATATGAAAATGTAAAAGCCTCTCGACTGGCGGAGCTTTAAAAGGTAATAGCCTTTTGACTGGCGAGGCTATGAGAATGTAAAAAGTCTCTCAACTAACAGTCTTTGAAAATTAATATCCACTCGACTGGTGGGGCTATGAAAATGTAAAAAGCTCTGAGAACACCCAATTGAAAAGCAAAATGATCGTGTTTGAAGCCTGTATCTTGAAGAGAAAGGCCAATTGTTGGTATTTGGAGATAGGCGTCTTGCACGTAAAATGTGATGTATGTATGTGAAGGCATGGTTTGAAAGGAAAGACTTTTTTTTGTATTTTCATTGTAAAAATGTGTTGAAAGATGAAAAATGCGAAAGATTGCTTTGTGTTTTATTTGCAAGAAGTGCTGAAAGGTAAAAATGCAGAACATTATGTGTGTTTTTTTTGTAAGAATGCAGAAAGGTGAAAATGCCAAAGATTGTTTTGTATTTTCTTTGTAAGAAATGTTGAACAATGAAAAGATATAATTGTGTCTTGACTATGGTTGGTACCAACAATTAGTAGTGTGTATAAAAATCCCCCTATCTTTTTTCCAGCTAACCGAGATCGACTTCAAGGTAACTTCTATAGCTTCGAGTGGTACCTCAGATATACCTAAGTATCGATAAGATTTATTCGTCTTGCTTCAAATAAAGATTTTGAACTGTACAGTTCCCATGTTTCAAATGCCATCTCCAGAAAGAATGTCTCGTTCTCACATATATTTGAGTATTATTTTTCTCTTGAATTTAGAGATGTCTAGAGATATACGCTCACACTCAGAAAAAGTTCAATAAATGTAATTGTGATATCATAGGCTTGGCCTTCATGTAAGTATCCACTAATGTGAGAAAACTTAGAGTAGGATCTTGTAGGACTTGTTATTGGCTTGTAATGTAGGCTTGGGGTTGGGTAGGATGACATCTGGGATAAAAGTGACTAATTCCTCAATGAGCATTACACTGTATCTATGCTTTTGACGCTCGATCTTCTTTATTGTGCTTCTTTGCCCCTTTTTTGTATTTGTTTCGACTTTCTTTGAATCTTGTGTTGGAGTTTTTCCCTTTTTTAATATATCAACAATTATAAAAAAGATGAAAAATTATATTTTATGCTCTTTAAGATCAAGAAGCCTGAAGACATTAATTTTAGGAACGGAAAGCAAAAATTGAGTGTCATCAATTCTTATGTCCAGGTTTCAAACTCTGGGTTTATCTCTTTCATACCTTCTCCTTTCCTTTATTTTGCATTTCTCAATGTTATCTAAAAATTCTATTTTTTTTCCTTCACCCCTAATTCTCACTATAATAAATTTTATCATTTTCACTATACTTCAAAATTCTTTGCTTATTGTTTCCTTTTCAGATTGTTCTTATCATGTTTTGCCTAAATTGTATTTTTATTTGCGGTGAGTTTTTACCTCATTTGTTTCTTCTTTGCTTTGTGTATTGATTTTGTTCATCTTCTGAAGTTATTAATTATTGTTCTCCTTGGTTGTAGTATCTTGATTCAATTTTAGTGTCACCGATTTTCTTCGATATATATTTTTCTGATTTCTTTGTGGAATGTTGTACATGTAATGATTTCAGTGACATGTTTTTCTTTGATCCTTACCATTTTTTGCTGCTCCTTTACATTTCTCTTTTTACATTCATCTACGATAGGAGTCTTACTAATGCCCATAAGGTGTTTAATAGAATCTTTGGTTGGAAATAAGAATCTGCACAACGTGTTTCTTTCTCAAAAAGACAAGTTCTATTTGTCTTTAGTTAGATTTAACTTTAATTCTTGCTATTTAATATTCATTCAACATGTTGCACCATCGAATTAACATTATACCAACTTCAGGAGCAACAAATTAGAGTTGTTATGTACAGTGATGATATTGAACCCTTGAGTCTGCTAAGAGAGTTATTTCACAAAAATAAATCCATTATATCATGTTGTGTAATCTTGTTACAATTTTCTAATACATGTTTATTACCGTGAATCCCCCAATGGAAACATAACAAATTTGATGTGTCCATAGTTTGTATTAAGAAACTTGAGGATTTGTCAATCTATTAATATCTGTTTAGCACTCTATTTGTTGTAGTAAATATATATATATCTGGATTTATTCAATGTATTTCCTTTCCCATTCTCATAAATTAGAATCAAACATGATGATTGTTGGTTGCTAGATAATGCACCTATATTATCAGTCTTTTTGAAAATCTCATTCTGTACCAAAGGTAAAAAGGTTGATGCATTGCTTTGCCATACACTAGCTGGGCAATTAAAGGTGTATGATTCTGTACTTCTTATGCAAAGCAATAGACATATGATTTGTCTGTATTTGCAAGCATAAAACTATAAATGGAACCTTCTTTTAGGAAAAGAATCCCCAGTGGATTGAAATTATGGTTAAAAGACAGATGCTTTCTTAGCCAAAAGTTGAAATAAGTATGACTTTGTTTCACTTTATTCTCCTCAATCCTTATCACGAATCATATACCCTTTGTTTCCCATTTAAGATTCGAAGAAATATGATTTATTGTTTGTATTTAAAAATTTTAGGCTATTGTCAAATACCGCAAAACTAAGTGAATTCTCAGTAGAAGTTAGTAGTTGTGTGTTGTGTCACTTGTAGTCATCGATCAATATAAAGGGTATGTCAATATCCAAGTTTTAAAAAATGTTATTTGCATAGAAAGATATGAGAAGTTTGTTGGTATGACTCGATGCAGCTGCAAAACAACTACCTTGTACAAGTTGAAACTTGGGGAAATTGTCAATACCATTTCAACCATTGGTATGTCTTATCTCATCTTTATGATATATTTAATTGTTGTACCCAACTTACACTTTTACATACATATCTCATCTCCGACGCGCGAGTTAAGGTTTCACCAACTACATATGGTAGGCCACTACATAAGTTATACTGGGTGCTAGACAGAGAAACAATAATTAAGCATGTACAACCATCTGCCGAATTAGAGAAATCCCTTCCACCACCAACCAAGCTGAACATCACAATCTTTGATCGGATCACTCAGATGTTTGTTAATTCCAATATAGAAATTGGTATATTGATCATGATATCTATTACGATGCTGAAATATATGTGCTTTAACATACACATACTCATTATATTTTTTTATGTTTCACAAGCAGATATACTGGCAGTTGTTCTTCATTGAGGTCCTCCAAAATATGCAAGCTGCTTTCAAAAGAAGTGTCAAGAAATTGCTATTGTCGACAATTAGTAAGTATGACATCCAACATTATATGACTTTATTTTACATTAAAAAAATATGAGTATATCTTTACAATAAATTCTTACAAAATTAAACTTATATGTCCTACATTTTCTGGAGAAAGCAGTTTCTTCTCACTTTATGGGAGGATTTTGGAGTAGTGAAAGGAAATGAACTCCATGCTAACATGAGAAAGGTTGAACAATTCCCAGTAATTATGAGAGAATTTTGGAGAAGTGGAATAGAATAATCTCCAGACTAACATGGAAAAGGCTGAATAGTTCCCTGTGATTCTTGAAAGGAGTACAGGAATATTTTCTTATCAAGGTATGGAAGCATAAATTTTTTTTACTAAAGTAACTTTTTGAAATAACATAATATTACACAAACTTTGCACTATATAGGTTTGTCGCTGTAGACTAGGTTCAAGTCAACAATATGTGTCGGTCCTACTTACCCCAGGCATTGGAGCTCATTGACTGGTGCTCATATTTCACCGTTAGCATATATATTTAACTAACATTTAATAAGCATATTGAATACATTCTTTGGTATGATGATAGGGAAAAGGCGAACAAAGACATGCTTTCAAGCTATATATCAGACAATTTCTCCGCGGAGTCATCCACCTCTCGCATAATGACTTTCGACCTCCAACGATCTATCTCCATTGCAAAATTTCAAAACAACCTTCCTTAAGTTTTACATATTGTCAACAATGTAGTGTTGAAACACTCTTCTAAAATGTAAAGTTTCATTTGTTTCCTGATCTCTTATTTGAATTTTATAACATTAACATTCACTGTAAGAAACAGTTTCTTTTTTACCTTCCTTTTGATAAGACTTCAGACTCCATGTCAAGGAGTCCATCAATATGTGTCATATTCATTATGCTTGGTAGTTGTTCATAACCACTATAAATTTGCTTATGACAATGACTATATGTTTTATGAATTCTCTTAATACCTGTCAACCATTTTGACCATAAGGAATTTACCAACTGACTTTTGCTACTAACTTCCAGTATATCCATCAAATTAACAGTATAACGATTAGTGAATTTTAGCTATCGGATGGTTTAATTAGGTAAATGTCCATTGTCGGGTTTAACTCGTAGAAATAGAAAATCTTTCTGTGGGGTACTTTGTGGGCATACTTGGTGAGAATCTAAATTAATTCATCAATGAGCTTTGGGAACCAGATAATTAAACTAGAGAAAAGAAAAGGCTTTCACGAATGGCATACTCTTTACTTTACCATTGAATTAGTAGAAAGTCAAGTTATATCAACTTTGACAATTAATATGACAGTGGATCTGTGATTGATATAAGATGTTTGTTTCTTTAATTTTGAATAATTTACTTTGTGGCCCGCATTTTAGAGTAACTTTTTACATACTCCTTCCGTTTCGGAATAAGTGAATTGTTGGGGTATTTATTAGTGTTTCAAAATAAGTGAATCATTAAATTTTTTTCTAAATTTACCTTTATGATTTGACAATCAATTAACTTTTGAAAAGGTATTACAATATCAACTTTTTCTTTTTTAGGGGTAAAAATAGAAAATTGTGTTAAATTTATGTCTTTAATGTTTTTTCCTTAATCTGTGTACTAAAATTCAACAATTAATTTATTATTAAACGGAGGGAGTATTAAAGAAGTAGATGTAGCCCAAGAAAATAGCTAACATTTTCCATATTTAGACAGTTGACAATTAACTAACCGTTGCTTTTTATTTTCTCTCTGTATAACTGCTATCTTCCATTCCATTTTTTTTTTTGTTTATGAAGAAAATTGTAGATTAACTTTAATTTACTTCATTTATTTTAAAAATGTTGAAGACATTTTCTATGTCCTCCCGTATGGGAAGAGACTTACAGCGATACAACGAAGCTTGTCGTCAAGTTGTTGGGTACGTTATCTTTTCATTCTTGTTAGTATTTTTTATGTTCAATATTTGAAAAAAAAAATCTAAAAAAAAATTAATGCGGGGCGGCATATTTTCCATTTAAATTTATTTCTTCTTGATGATTATTTAATTTGAATACAAATATCGGGAGTAGCTTAGCTTTAAGCTATGTTGTGCAAATTCTTCACTTTTGATGTTTCATTCATGGAAGATTCTCTAAAAATACACTACTTTTGAAGAATTTGACATACATTTATTGACATTGTTAAAGCATCCAAGCAACATAGGCTTTAGGAATAATTTGGTTCGAGAGATTACATAGTTATTTCATTATAAATTTGAAATAAAATCTATCATGTGTTTGATTAAGGATATTCGCTAAAATCAGCAGAAGTTAAATTATTTATTCCGTACCATATCATATAGTACTGTACATTCTGAAACCATGAAAAACCAATATCAATATAGTCCTAAAGTAAGTTGAGCAGAGGGTGATTTTTCTCTCTTTAAATAAATTAACATAAAATACAGCGGCATATGCTATTAAAAGGGACAAACTAGTTACTCAATTAGGTGAGAGTTATTCAAGTCTTAAAAATTGGGTAAAAGAGACAATTTTTTAAAAATGTTTTCACTCCAATAATAAAAAAAGTTGTCTCAATAACTATTGAAATTGTCTCAACAACTATTAAACTTGTTCGATAACTATTAAAGTTGTTTGACATCTTTACAAAGTTATTTGATAACTCTGCAAAGTTATTGAACAACTTTAATAGTTATTGAAATAATATATACAGTTATCAAACTAATTATTTAAATTACTTTATTTCTTTTAATGTAATAAGCTTATGGTACTCACTTATGTTTTTTTTAATTGTTTAATTTCATTTTTCACAATACAGCCATCCAAACAAGCTGTCCCCTCTAACCAGAGCCACAAAACTTGGAACGCAGAACCAATGGAAGGCACAGATAGTTGAGTTGTGTTCAGTACGCAGTTGCTTGCTTCATTTCCATTTCCACCGCCTCTACTTCCCCATGAGTTATCCCCCAAAGTAGAATTCTCGTATTGAAGTCCAAAATGCCATTTGCTGCAGCATTAACAGCACCGTTGACACCCCTAATCTCTTCACATAAAGTGTGGGCTTCTTCCGGCACAATCAGGAAAAATAGCAATAACCAAAGGCAAAAGTTGGAAAAGAATGCTCTTAGAAACGTAATAGAGGTAGTTAAAAAGGACGCCGATTTCATTAAAAAAGGAATTGGTAAGGGGCTGCAATGGGCTAACAAAACCTTTCGCATTCCGAAACTCACTAAGTTCCTTGATGATATCATTTGGCTTCGTCATGTTGAAGACCCGCGGGCCTCTTCAGTGGCTTCTGATGCTCCCTCCTGGCCTCAACCTCACTACCTAGGTTCCTCTTTTTACTTTTAATTTGTTGGATTACTTGGAATTTGGCAACGTTTCGTAATTTGTTTTGTGTAAATCTGTACTATGTATTGCTGACTATGTGTTTGATGTTATGCGTGTGGTCCATTGCAGTAGCATGGTACTTCTTTTTTGTTTCATTGTTTCCTAAAATGGCAGGCTCTGGCAGAAATGAAAGGTAAGGCCACTTACAATCAGTGTTGTGAAAAGCACTGAAGCGCTCGTTTAAAGCGTGAAGCGAAGCGACCGTGGGTCGTTTTTTACACTTGAAGCATTGGGGCGAGAAAAAAACTCTTGCTTTATGTCCAGAAGCGAGAAGCGCTGAAGCAAAAAAAGCACAGAAAAGCTTGCTTAAGTGGATATTTAAGTTTTTTTTTTTAGGATTTTATTGCTTTATTTAATTTATTTTAGTTAAAACTCTTGACTGCATTGCTGCTGCTGCAGCTTTTCTGGAACAACTGCTGAAGGTATGCGACTTCTTCTTCTCCATTTCTCTTCTTATTCTCCTATTAGGGTTTTCTAGTTTTTTTTTCTTCTCCTCTATTACTCTTTTTCATCTTCTTCTCTATTTCTCTTCTTCTTCTCTATTTTCTAGTTCTATTTTACTTTTTTTTTTGCTGTAGGTAATCTGACTTCCAACTTTGTTTTTTTCTTTGTTTTTTTTTCTTCTTCTCTATTTGTGTTGGTTGATTAAGATGCAAGACTGATTTTTAGTATTATAGTAGTTTGCTTGAATGCTTGTTATGACTGTCTATTCTCTTTTTAATTTGAGTATTGAATGATTATGTTATTTATTGAGCTCTTGGTTATTTATTTATGCATGTTTAATATTTTTGAATTTTGTACTAAATAGCGCTTTAATGGAAAAAAGCGTGCGCTTCGCTTCACGCTTCTCGCTTATGTGAAGCGAACCCTCGTCGCTTTTTTCGCCTCGCTTTTCAAAACACTGCTTACAATAAACTTTTGTGGTTCGTCGCTTCCCCACACCCCGCGCATAGTGGGAGCTTTAGTGCACTTGGTTGCCCTTTTTTTTAATTCTTGGGTCAGGGTGGAGATTCCATGACCATGTATAGTCGGGAGTGATAGAATTTGAAACCATGAAATTGGTAGTACAATTCGTCTGCACTAGTGTATTTAGGAACATGATGTGATTTGACTGACAAACAGAGTGCTATGGAGTTGAAATGAGGTAGAGAATCACATATTTAGCTGTATTTGTTTGAAAGTCTGCCAAGATATCGCCATTTGCAAAAAAAGGAAGAGTTTCCTATGAGGGCTTTGACAAACCCTTATTTAAGTCTTACATGCGATATATCTCATAGCTCTGAGTGATCCTGAGGTCCAAAATTCGAGCCTCTCTCGCCCCGTTACTCGTTTTTCCATATCAAGGTCTTATGTTATGACTTAATGCTTCTCGCTGTTATCAATGTGTAGAGGGGATTACTTCATTTTCCATGATTTTTGGTCAGTATGTCAATGGTATGACTATGGTATGACTGAATGGAAAATATGAAGAAGCTCACTAAAATACATCAGTTAGGAGAGTAACTAAGCTATTACCTTTTATACAGGATTGAACTCATAATAGTTCGAGTCACCAGACAGTTGTACCTGTAGCCATGCGGGAGATGGGGTACTTCAATTGGATATGAATATTTAACTACATGCTACCAGTTTTTCATCGATTTCTGGAAACTATGCTAGTTAGATCACGCTGGGAAGTGATTGATAAGTAGCAGATTCTTTTTTCTTATATCTTTTGTTTAGCACAGTATGAAACACCTGTCCCAGTTCTAGGCGAACGAAGTTGGAAATTTTGTTCAGAAAGATCAATAGCGTTCTCCATCTATGATTTACTGCTTGTAGTGGTGCAACTGCATTTTTTGGATAAGGATGGCACTGTTCCTTTGATGGTGTTGATGTAAAACAATAAGTTATTTGTCTACTTTGGGATACATCTGCAGGATGGTGAAATGGCTCAATCATCACTGTTCATGCCTTAGAAATGTCATTCTGTTAGTCCCTTAGAAGAGAGGATATAATGACAGGGCATAGAAGAGTGGAGAGGCTTATGGTTATGCGTGTAGATTCATACATGTTTTTTTTTTTTTGTAAAATCGAGTTGACGCATGAGGCGGATGCGGTAGTAAAGCTGGATTCCCAAGCCATTTGGATAGTTTCAAGTATCTTCTTGGGTCATGATCCAAGGAAATGAAGAGATTGATGAAGATGTCGCACACTGTTTTGGCACAGGGCAGATGAAATGGAGGCTCACTTTTGGAGTTTTGGGTGATAAGAAGGTGCTCCCTTAACTAAAAGACAAATTCTATAGAGTGACAGTCCGATTGGATATGTTGTATGAAGCAGAGTGTTGGCGGAAATGAGGATGTTGCAATGGACGTGTGGGCTTACTAGGAGAAACAAGATTATAAATGAGATTATTTGAGAGAAGGTGGGAGTGACCTCGGTAGAAGACATGGTGTGGAAAGTGAGGTTGGGATGGTTCGGGCATGTGATGAGGAGGTTCACATATGTCCCAGTTCGGAGGCTCGATAGGTTGGCTATGAATGGTTTCTAGCGGTGTAAAGTTAGGCCGAAAAAATATTAGAGGGAGGTGATTAGACATGATATGGAGTAGTTACAACTTATGGAGGACATGACCCTAGATTACAAGGAGTGGAGGATGCGTATTAGGGTAGAAGATTAGTAGGTGGAAGTGCGTCCTTGCTAGTAGGTAGGAGGGTTTTGTGGTCGTAAGTGCTATGGGTGTGGCTAGTAGTTTTCTATTAGTAATGTCTTATAGCTACTCTGTGGTTGTTTTGTTTCTGTTATTATCCATTGGTGTGTTATTCCATTTCGTTTTTGTTTTACTATGTCTTACTGTTTTGTGTCTTGAGCTGGGGGTTTATTGGAAACAACCTCTCTACCTCGTCTGAGGTGGTAGTATAAACTGCGTACACCTACCCTCCACAGACCCCACTTTGTGGAAACACATTGGGTATGTTGTTGTTGTAAGGTCTTCGAGTTGTTACTCAAAGACTAATTTGTTAATTAGAATTCAAAGAATCCAAATGTCTTTACAACTAAAGCAAAATGTTGAAAATTAGAACGAGCTACTATTGAAAATGCATTAAACACATTGCTAAATATTTTTCGTATCTTGCTTGTGTCTAGCTCTTTGTTGAAGGCAAGCTAGTTGACTACCTAGCTAACTTGGCTTTTGACAAAGGGCAAAAAAGTGGCTAAATTTTCAGGAGTTGGAGATGCATTAAACGTTAGTTGTTGTATGCTATTCGTAGATGATATGGTATTGATTGAAGAGACTTGTGAGGAGAGTTAATGTAGGCTAGAAGTTTGGAGAGAAACCCTAAGTCGAAACGTTTCAGGTTAATAGCTTGTTTGGGCAGACTTATTTTTTCTAAAAAGTGCATTATTTTTAAAAAGTGAGGTGTTTGGACAAGCTTGTTAGAGAAAATAAGTGCTTCCAGAGACCTAGTACAAACTGTTTTTCAGAAGCTAAAAGAAGTAGTTGCTTCCAAATTATTCCTACAAGAGATCCAGACCCAGTTTTTTCTAATCCTTCGAGAAAAAGATCTAGTCTCTTCATAAAATATAGGAGGTAAAAGTAAAACCAACTCTTAGTTTCCCTTTGTTGATTTGAAAAACCTTGTGGTTGTTCATTCATCAATATTGAATACCAGATGTTTGAGATAGTTTGGATACCATATCAATAAGGACCTTTCCAACTCTCGTTTTCCTTGTAACTTTTGTCAAAACAACCACGAAACCATGTTATAAGCCTATCATGTCAAGTTTAATACTCCCTCTGTCCCATTTTATATGTCGCCATTTCCTTTTGGTCCATCCCTAAAAGAATGTCATCTTTCCTTATTTAGTAACTATTTAAAGACGCAATTCCACTTTTATTCTTATTGATCCCACTTATAACGTCCCAATTAATTAAAGATAGTAGTACTAAATTTTTTAATAAAGGAAAATTTGGTAAACATCACCAAGTCTTTTCTTATTTCTTAAACTCCACGCCCGGTCAAAGTATGCCACATAAAATGGGACGGAAGGAGTAACAACATTGATAGGCTTGCCTCTCATTCTGATTTCATGTACTATAATATCTTACACTAAATAGTATGTTAATAACTATAATCTTGCCTTTGACAACTTGATTGTTGTGGTGAGATAATATCAGGTAATAAATGCACTATCCTTTCATGAATAATCCTAGAAAACAGCTCGCTAGTGATATTACTCAATTAGGGCTGGCCCGACTGAGTTGTTTAATGTCGTTTTCAAGACGATGAAGATGCTTGAAGAATGGAGATGGAGTACAATGATTCCGTTGTACAAGAACAAGGTTGACATTCTGAATAGCATCAACTATAAGGGTATCAAGCTGCTAAGTCATATTATGAAAGTTTGGATAGGGTGGTGGTGATGAGGGTAAGGAGGTGCGTGGCTATTTTTGAGAACTAGTTCCATTTCATGTTAGGGCACTCAACTATAAAAGTCATTCATCTCATAAGGAGATTGGTGGAACAATATAGAGAAAGGAAAGACTTATACATGGTGTTCATCGACCTAGAAAAGGCTTACGACAAAGTTTCATGGGTGGTTCATGGAGTTGCTTGGAGGCTAGTGTGTACCTATCGAGTACAGTACACTAGAGTGATTAAGGACATGCAAATGGAGTCTAGACATGACTAAGGACTGTGGGAGGAGACTCGGAGCAATTTCCAGTTTTGATAGGGTTATACCAGTAATAAGCCTTTACCCTGTTTTAATTTGCCTTGGTGATGAATACATTAACACAAAATTTCAAGGTAAGATGCCATGGTGTATGTTTTGCGGATGATATAGTTTTGATTAACTCGACTCGCATTTGAGTTAATGCTGAGTTGGAGGTTTAGAGGCAAACCTTGGAGTTAAAAAGGGTTTTGGTTGAGCAGGACTAAGATATAGGACTTAGTGAAAGTTTAGTGACGTACGTTAGAGGTTCGCATGGAAATGAGGCTTGATATACTAGGTTGTCCAAAGGAGATGTTTCAAGTATTTTAGGTCTATTATCTAACGAAAATGGGTAATTGAGGAGGATGTCACTCACCATATTGGTGCTGGGCAGACGAAGTGGAGACTAGCATCTAAAATCTTGTGTGATAAGGACCTACCAAAATTGGAAGGCAAGTTTTACCGAGTGGTGATTAGATCAACTATGTTGTATGGGCTTGAGTGTTGACCAGTCAAGAACTCTCATATTCAAAAGATGAAAGTTGTGCATATGAGGATGTTGCGAGGGATGTGTGGCATACTATGAGATCTAGGATTAGGAATGCGGATATCCGGGACAAGGTGGGCTGAGATGGTTTCGACATGTGAAAATGAGATGCATTGATGCCCCAGGACGGAGATGCAAGAGATTGGCTACAAATGGTTTCAGGAGAGGTAGAGGAATACTGAAGAAGTATTGGGGAGAGGTGATTAGACAAGACATGACACCGTTCCAACTTACTAAGGACATGACCTTTGATAGGAGAGTGTGGAGGTCATGGATCAGGGGTAGAAGGGTAGTCGGTAGCAGTACATTGTCTTGTTACCCGTTCATATTAGTAGTTGTAGTATTGCTTCTGTAGTTTCTTGCTCTTTGATTTCTATTACTATTTGTTGATTCCTTGTACCTTGACAATTATATTGTTTTGTTGTGTTCTATTACTCTCTGCCTTTTTGTTATTATGTGTTGTTTCTTGTACTTCTGTTACTTTTTTTTCTGGACTATGTTGAACTGTTTTCCGCGAGCCGAGGGTCTATCGATAACAACCTATTTACCATTAAGGTAGGGGTAAGGTGTGCACTCTCTACCTTTCTCAAATCCTATTTGTAGGACTTTACTAGATATGTTATTATTGATGTTGTTGATGAAGTGTAATGGCTATAGTCTGTACTTAGGAGACCTTTTATTCTTTTGAGCCCCATTATACCATAAGGAAAGTTTATATTCTATCATTACCATCAACTTCACTTAATGCTAGTTTTCATTTATAAAATTACCTTATCACAACAACAAACCCAGTATATTCCCACATAGTAGGGTCCGGGGAGGGTAAAGTGTACGCAGTCCATACCACTACCTCCGAAGAAGTAAAGAGGCTGTTTCCGATAGACCCCCGGCTCAAGACAAAGGACCTATACAAAAAAAAGTCAGAAGTGAGCAACAAGATAAACTAACAGAGATACGCCATCCACAAACATAAAGTACAATAACAAACCAAGGACCCCCCCGCTCCAACCCTTGAACTACCAACCAAGCTACACCAAACCCTCCTAGCTACAGACTACAACTCGACCCCACACCTTAGCCCTCTACTATATTACTTTTCCTCCATACCTTCCTATCGAGGGTCATGTCCTCAGTAAGCTGTAACTGCTTCATGTCACGTCTAACACTCCTCTTCAGTACTTCTTCGGTCTACCCCTACCCCGCTTGAAATCCTCCAAGGCCAACCTCTCACACCTACGAACTGGGGCATCCGTGTCCCTTCTCATCACATGACCAAACCATCTTAGCCTCACTTCCCGCATCTTATCCTTCACCGAAGCCACCCCCACCTTCTCCCGAATAATCTCATTCTTAACCCTGTCCGCCCTTGTAAATCCACACATCCAACGCAACATCCTCATTTTCGCCACCTTCAACTTTTGGACGTGAGAATTCTTAACAAGCCAACACTCTGGTCCATACAACATTATACAACATTAATGGCCGGACCGCAACTCTATAGAATTTGCCTTCTTGGGAGGCACCTTCTTATCGCATAAAATTCCCTAGGCGAGTCTCCATTTCATCCAACTTGCCCCAATACGGTGAGAGACATCCTCATCAATCTCTCCATTCCCCTGGATCATAGACCCAAGATACCTAAAACTATCCCTCTTACAAACCACCTGAAAATCTAACTTCACTACCACCTCGCCTTCTTGCCTCGAATCACAAAACTTGCACTCTAGTATTCCGTCTTGGTCCTACTCAACCTAAAACCTTTAGATTCCAGGGTTTGTCTCCAAACCTCCAACTTATCATTAGCACCTCGACGCGACTCTTCAATCAAAATTACATCATCCGCAAAAAAGCATACACCAAGGCAGTTTTCCTTGGATACTCTGCATCAATACATCCATCACCACGACGAATAAAAACGGACTAAGAGTCGATCCCTGGTGTAACCCTGTCAAGACCGAAAAATGCTCTGAATCCCCTCCCACAGTCCGTACCCGAGTCTTCGCCCCCTTATACATGTCCTTTATCGATCGAATGTACGACACTGGGACCCCCCTTGCCTCCAGACATCTCCAAAGGACCTCCCTAGGAACTTTGTCATACGCTTTTTCCAAATCGATAAACACCATGTGGAGATCCCTCTTCCTCTATATATTGCTCTACCAGCTTCCGCACTAGGTGAATTGCCTCAGTCGTCGAGCGACCAGGCATAAATCCAAATTGATTCTCCGAAATAGACACAATCTTCCTTAACTTCCTTTCCACCGCCCTTTCCCAAATTTTCATCGTGTGACTTAGCAACTTAATACCACGGTAGTTATTGCAACTCTGAATGTCACCTTTGTTTTTAAAGAAATCATCGTGCTCCATCTCCACGCCTCGGGCATCTTGGCGAACTCAAAAATGCTGTTAAACAGGTCGATTAGCCACCTCAACCCTGCCCTGCTAGCAAACTTTCAAAAATCCACCGAAATTTTGTCGGGCCCCGTCGCCCTGCCCCTTCGCATCTTGCGAATAGCCTCACAGACCTTCTCCACCTTAAAACGTCGACAATAGCCGAAATCGCGAAACTCCTCGGTGTGCTCCAACTCCCCTAACACACTACCTCTGTCCTCCTCATCATTCAAGAGCTTATGAAAATATGACTGCCATCTTTTCTTAATTAGAACGTCCTCTACCAAAACTCTGCCATCCTCTCCCTTAATGCATTTCACTTGGTCCAGATCCCGACCCTTACGCTCCCTAGCTTTGGCAAGCCTATACCTCTTTTTCCCGCCCCTCTCCTCTAAACCCGAATAAAGTTTCTCAAAAGCTGTTGTCTTAGCAGCTGTAACTGCTAACTTAACCTCCTTCTTAGCTACCTTGTACTCCTCCCTGCTCACCCGCTTCTCCTCTTTGTCCTTACTCTCAACCAACTTAACGTACGCCGCCTTCTTCGTCTCCACCTTTTCCTTAACTTGTTCATTCCGCCACCAGTCCCCTCGATGCCGGCCAGACCAGCCTTTCGATACACCCAAAACCTCTCTAGCAGAAAAAAAAATAACCTAGAGAAAGTTCAAAGAAGGAACTATAAAATCCTCTCTAGTTTGACAACCAAGAGTGACCTATTGGTCAATGGAGTGGAGTGGTGAAGAACCATAAGGTATCGGGTTCATATTCTACTGGAGACAAAGAGCACTAGGTGATTTCTTCCCATCTGTCCTAGCCTTGGTGAATGGGAGCCGTGGAGTATCGGGTAAAGTTGCTGTCGTATCACCAGGATGTCATGAGTTCAAGCTATGGAAACTGTGAGAAATAATGGAGAAAAATATTATTGAATTATTGTATGTTTACATAATTACATCCAATCCCTATTTATAGACACTACATTATAATCCTTTTCTAAGTAGGATTTTATATACAATTTCTATTCCTATTCATATTCTAACACTCCCTTTCAAGCTGGTGCATACAAATCATATGTACCTAGCTTGTTACAAATGTAATTAATACGAGGATATCAACAAGTTGATCACTCGATTTCACAAACTTTGTAACAATATCTCCTGAGTATTTTTTCGCTGACAAAGTAATAATCAATTTCTATGTTTTTAGTCCTCTCATGAAACACCAGATTTGATGCGATATGAAGAGTTGCTTGATTATCACACGCAAGTTCCATCTTATCGGTTTCTGCAAATTTTAGTTCTCTCAACAGTTGTTTGATCCAAACTAGCTCACAGGTTGCTACAACCATAACTCGATATTCTGCTTCTGCACTAGATCGAGCTACCCCACTCTGCTTTTTACTCTTCCAGGACATCAAATTACCTCCTACTAAAACACAATATCCGGATGTAGAGTATCTATCAGAGGGTGATCCTGCCCAATCAACATCTTTATATCCAGTGATATGCTTATGACCTCGATCCTTGAAGAGTAGTCCTTTACCTGGAGCTGACTTTATATATCACAGAATACGAACAACTGCATCCCAATGACTATCACTGGGAAAGTCATAAACTGACTTACAACACTTACAGAAAAGGTTATGTCAGGTCTAGTTACTGTGAGATAATTCAACTTTCCAGCCAACCGCCTATACCTTTTAGGATCACTGAGTGTCCCCTGTCCTGGCAGAAGTTTAGTATTTGGATCCATAGGAGTGTGAATGGGTTTACATCCCATATTCCTGTCTACTCAAGAATGTCTAAGGCGTACTTGCGTTGAGAAATAACAATACCTGATTTGGACTGAGCAACCTCAATACCTAGAAAATATTTCAGTCTACCGAGGTCTTTAGTTTGAAAATGCTGAAAGAGATGTTGCTTCAACTTAGGGATACCATCTTGATCATTGCCGGTGATAATGATATCATCAACATAAACCACCAAATAAATACACAGATTTGGTTCAGAATGCCGATAGAACACTGAGTGATCAGCTCCACTACGAATCATGCCAAACTATTGAATTACTGTGCTAAACTTTCCAAACTAAGCTCGAGGAGACTGTTTCAAACCATAGAGTGACCTGCGCAATTGACATACAAGGCTACTAGACTCCCCTGAGCAACAAAACCTGGTGGTTGCTCCATATAGACTTCTTCCTCAAGATCGTGCAGAAAAGCATTCTTAATGTCCAACTAATAAAGAGGCCAGTGACGAACAACAACAATAGATAAGAAAAGATGGACAGATGCTATTTTAGCCACGGGAGAGAAAGTGCCACTATAATTAAGCCCAAATATTTATGTATACCCTTTGACAACAAGGCGAGCCTTCAGTCGATCTACCTGACCATCTGGACCAACTTTGACTGTATAAACCCAATGGCAACCAACCACAGATTTACCTGCAGGAAGGAAACAAGCTCCCAAGTACCACTCGTATGTAAAGCAGACATTTAATCAATTATAGCCCGTTTTTATCCTGAATGGAAAAGTGCTTCACCTGTAGTCTTAGGGATGGAAATAGAGGACAAAGATGATACAAAAGCATAATGGGGTGATGACAGACGATGATAACTCAAGAATGTATAATGTGGGTTAGTATTACGAGTGGATCTTATATCTTTTTGAAGTGTAACTGATTGGCTAGGAGGAGACAGGTCCGCTGTGGACGCGGGCAGCGGTGATAAGTCAAAAGTGGTGGCACTGCTGCTGGAGATAGAGATGTAATCGTAGATTCTTCAAAGATTAGTGTGGGTAAGACTGGACGTATGGGTAAAACAAAACCTCAGAGATATCAAGATGAGCAGAAGATGTATAGTAAGGTTGAGATTCAAAGAATGTGACATCGGCGGACATAAGGTAGCGACCCAGATCAGGTAAATAGCAGCGATACCCTTTTTGAACTCGGGAGTAACCAAGGAAAACACATTTGAGAGCATGAGGGGCTAATTTATCTTTTCCTGGGGCTAAGTTATGAACAAAACAAGTGCTCCCAAAAACACGAGGGGGGATAGAGTACAGATGTGATTAAGGAAATAGTATGGAATGGGGAACCTGATTTTGAATCGAAGATGATGGTATTCTATTAATGAGATAGCTAGATGTGAGGACTGCATCGCCCCAAAAACGCAGCGGAACATGGGATTCAATGAGAAGAGTGCGAGCTGTCTCAATTAGATGTCTATTTTTCCTTTCTGCTATACCGTTCTGCTGAGGGGTGTATGGACATGATGTCTGGTGAATAATTTTTTGGTTAGTCATAAACTCCTGAAACTGAGAGGATAAGTATTCTAAGGCATTATCACTATGAAAAGTACGAATGGAAACACCAAACTAATTTTGTATTTCGGCACAAAAACTTTTGAATATAGGAAATAACTCAGAATGATCTTTTATTAGGAAAATCCAAGTGCACCGTGAAAAATCATCAATGAAACTAACAAAGTAACGAAATCCTAAGAGTGCACTAACTCTACTAGGACCCCAAATATCTAAATGAACTAATAAGAAAATAGACTCTGAACGACTCTCAATACTACGTGAAAATGTAGCACGGGTATGTTTTTCAAGTTGACAGGACTCACAATCTAATGTGGATAAACTAGACAAACTGGGCACCATCTTCTGTAGCTTGTAGCTTGGATAAACTAGGATGTCCCAAACGTTTGTGAATAAGTTCTGGTGGGTCTGTAACGGAGCATGATGTGAAGGAATTTGAAGAGGTAAGATGGTAAAGGCCTTGTGATTCATGTCTTGTGCCAATCGTATGTCCCATACTGCGGTCCTGCATTACAAAAGAATCATCAAAAAAAGTTATACTACAATGAAGGGCACGTGTCAAACGACTAATGGATGCAAGATTAAAAGGACAACCAGGAACATAAAGAGCAGAGTCTAGAGTGACAGAAGATAGGGTTTGGCTTGTCCAACTCCTAGTTTTGTTCGAATCCCATTGGCTAAAGTAATAGCAGGAAGAGATTGTGAATAAACAATATCAGACAAAAGTGACTTGTTACCAGAAATATGACCAAAAGCACTTGAGTCCACAACCCATGATCCAAAGGTTAGAAATTGTGCAGTTGAGACTATTGATAGATATGTATGCTTACTTGCTCGATACTGAAGATACTTATGATATTCCTTATCAGATAAATACACCTGTTGATCACCTGAGGTGTTAGACTGAGCAACATGAATATTTTTAGATGGTAGATCACGCAAAGAATAGTATATCCCACGAGTATGTCCAAGCCTATAACAATAACTACACTCTGGTCGAGAATAGCATACATCACGAGTATGTCTGATCCTTTTACAATAACTACACCTAGGTCGAGATCTTCCAAATCGGCCTCCCCCTCGTCGATTCTTTATGGACTGTGACGTTTGATTGTTTGATCTCCTCATTAAGGGTTCAGATGTAATCATAGGATTAAATAGAGAAAAAATAATTCAGTCATCGAAAAATTGAATTTGATTGCCGAAAACAGATTGGAATCAAGAAATAACTCAGGGGACAGCCTTGGAATGAAGAGGCAACCTCACTGGAAAGAGGAATCTTGTCGAAAAAAAATAAAGTCGCCGAAATTAGGGTTCCGGCAATTAGAATTGGGAAAAAAGGGAATTGGTCGGATCGGAATAATCTGGGCGACTTCAACAGAAAAAGAACAATTGAAAAATTGAATTGGCTCACGCGCCAGCGCGTGATATAGATCTCATCGGAATTTTAGAACTCTGGCAGGTGCGTGTGGGCGCGTGGTTGGTATTTTCCGACGGTTTTGGTCACCTGAGCTTCTCGATCCTTTTGGTGTTGTATTTTTCACACAACCCACAGAATAAAAAATGACACAAATCAATCGCCGGAATTGACGCACAGTGACTGAGTTTTCTTTTCAGTTTCTCACCAACTCTTTGATACTATGTGAGAAATAATGGAGAAAAATGTTATTGAATTGTTGTGTGTTTACATAATTACATCCAATCTTTATTTATAGACACTACATTATAATCCTTTTCTAAGTAGGACTTTATGTACAATTTCTATCCCTACTCATATTCTAACAGGAACAACCTCTTGTAGAAATGCAAGGTAAGGTTGCGTATAATAAATCCTTGTGGTTCGGCCCTTTCCCGGACTCGCGTATAGTGGGAACTTTAGTGCATCAGACTATCCTTTTATCTTAGCATTGGTGGACAGAGTTACATGGTAGTTGATGCTAGTGAGAGGCGCCAGGTATCCAGTGGAATTAGTCGAGGTGCGCGCAAATTGGCGTGGACACCACGGTTATCAAAAAAGAAAATCCTTTCCGTTATGTTGGTTTGGTGCATATCACTTCAAAGAAGTGGGAGGACCTTAGATCAAGTGTACTCCATCGATCACTTATGTTTCTATGGAAATTTTTGTATGTGGTAAGTGGTATTTTATCATGTTCAATGCTTTTGATGTTTTTGTACACTGTCCTTTTTCTCGAGTCGGGGGTCTGTCGGAAACAGCCTCTCTACTTCTTTAGAGGTAGTGGTATGGATTGCGTACACTCTACCCTCCCCAGACCCCACTATGTGGAATATACTGGGTTTGTTGTTGTTGGTAAGTGGTACATGGTGATAATTGTATTGTTGTCTTTATAATTCACATATCAACATGGTACCCCCTGCACACATGGTCACCCTTGAAGAAAGGAAAAAATGATAAAAAAGAGATTGTTGAGAGTTTAACAAAGTTTAAAACAAAAGGAAAATGTTTCTCTATGCCCGAGATGGGGGTACTAACCAACTGTTAATTGATCGTATTTATACTCACGCATAAGAGTAAGATTATATATTAGTCGGTATTACGTGTATATTTGCTATACCAAGCTAGCTCATTACATGGGTTTCTATTTCAAGAAGGCTTAAGTTCTTCCTTTATTAAGGTAAGGTCCAAGTGTAAGATTACTAACTTTTTGATTTTGACTTGATTCCATTAAATTTGATGTTCACAAATTCGACCTCCAAAATAAAATATTTTGGGGAAAAGAAATCAAAACCATCTTAAACTATACCCGAAAAGTTGAAAACACACTTAAACTATTGAAGTGCCCTATTACACCCCTGTACATATTTAAAGTGAATTTAATACCACCCTTAAACGTATAAACCACTCTCACAACATGTAGTGCTTCACACTCGCCCGCCACGTCAACACCATGTCAGTGCCATGTCAGAACTTATAGTAGTTATATCTTTTTTTGTTTCTTTATTTTTGTTAATTATATTTTACACTAATTATTCATTAAAAATCTCCAATAATACATCTTTCTCATCACTAACCCCATCCACTCCCTATCTCATCTCTTCGAAAAAATTGTGTTCGGCCATTACCACCACCGTCTCTTTGCTCTTCGCCATCACCATATCACCTTTCAATTCTTCTTTTTCGCCACACACCGCCATTATTGCTATCAATTTCTTCTTTACCACCACCTTCAATTCTTTCTTTTTTGCCATCCATCACCGAACAAACCTACCACATCAATCAACGCTGAAATTCTTACAATTGGCGAAAACATGAAACCAAAACAAATACTAATTCGTACAACCCAAAAGGCAGCCCGGTGCACTAAAGTTACTGCTATTCGCGGTGTCCGGGGAAGGGTCCCACCACAAAGGTATATCGTACGCAGACTTACCTTGTATTTCTGCCAGAGGCTGTTTCCAAGGCTTGAACCCATGACCTCCTGGTCACATGGCAGCAACTCAAGAACTCAAAAAATTCATTTTAGGTATTCTTTAAATTTAAACTTAATACAAAAAAGGCTAAAACACCTTTGACGATAATCTGCTTATGTTACATTTTTGCTTCAAATGGGAAATGGATAAGCTTGCAACAGTGAAAATGGAGGAGGGGGAGAGTGGGTGCGTATAGGATTGCAACAGTAACATGGAGGAGGAGGAACAATGAAGATACAGGAGAAAGAAGGGGTTTGGGGAGGGGGTATGTGTAGCGGGATATCCCAAAAAAATATTTATTTTGCAAAAAAAAGAAGAAAACACTCAACAAACTGACCTTTTTTAAAATTGTTTTTATTTTGGCGCCACATCATCTTATAAGGTGGTATTGAATTCACTTTTAATAAATACAAGTATGTATTAGGTCACTTCAATAGCTTAGGCGTGTCTTCAACTTTTTGGATATAGTTTAAGGTGGTTTTGATGTCTTTTCCCAAATATTTTGAGCACGAGTTTTTATGGTTCATCGGCCAATTTAAGTCGGCATGGGAAGATCCCCACTAATGAATTTTGGTCCATTGGTCAATTTAAGTGAGGATAGGGAAAGGATCCCCTCTATTGCTTCTTTCCTGCGGCATGGACGCTAAGGTTAGTTTCCATAGGGCGAAGTGGTGACCTCATTCATTCATTCTAACAACTCATTGCCCTATTTTCTCTAGATCTAGTCTATATAATGACCGAGACCGGTATGTAAGATTGTTCTGGCTTATTTCCTTCTAAGGAAGTCTGAGCTCCTTCCCATGCTAAAAGCCTTTCTAAACGCTTGAACTTAAATGAGGCTTCTTTTCAGGCCGATGAGTGGAAATTGAGTATAAGAAAATGGCAAGAAATCTCATACGGAAATCAGTGTACCCTGATCTATATGAAAAATAGATAAATGAAAATTCAATAAATTCGTTTTCAAAAACTCGGGAATTCAGAGGCGAACGATGACATAAAGGTTCCCCAAGTCATCCATGGCAGCCGGGCAGGCTCTCCTCGAGTTGCCGATTTCCCTCCTATCCTAATGACAAAATCGGATTCAACGGTTGTTTCTCTTAAGATGAAAACATACGATTGCAGTCACAAAGGGTGTCCACCATTCGTCATCACTTTCATGCTTTTTGTAAAGTAACATGAGCGCCTGGGGAGATTAGAGAGCTGTTGGCGGGACAGAAGCACTCTTAACTGGGGAATGCTTTCTATTCGGCCTTCAGTTCATGATGCCTGTCTCATTGTGGTAGAATAGTACTCCACTATCCGATTCGAGTCCCGGTCACTAACAGTGGCTAATTGCTTTTTCTTATTGGGGGTTTTAACTTTCTTTCCTGTTCCCTGTTCTGTAGAGTGGTTTATCCCTGCCTAAGGGAAAAATTTCTCTCTTCTCTATAAAGACACTCGGAACACGGTTTGGTCACAATCAATAGGAATAATACAATATGAAGACGGGACGCATTAATATTCACAAACAAAGACGATACTGAATGGGCTCCTCCGTTGTGCTGTACTGCTTGCTTTGAAACCTATTCGGATGGCGCGAGATACGATACACTTTGCTTTCTTGTTGCGTGAAAGTGCTTGAGCAACCGTCGGGAAAGATTTTGAGCGGGGAAGCCAGAGGAGTACTGTGATCAAAGAATTATTGTCTCTTTAAAGAGGGTCACAAGGATGTCATTAAACATAAAGGGTTAACGAAAGCATTGGTCACTCTTGAGTGGTATAAAAAACAATACGCTAATCTCAATCTAACTACACATACCACTATTCTATCGCTATTTCATGTTAGTTTGAGAACACTGTACACCGGTGAAAAGCATATTCATGTAAACGTAGGAACCCCAGCTAATACCATGAGGGAAGCTGTCTTTGCTAATAATAATGGATGGGTTGATACAAAACCTTTCAATGTGAAAGACTATGCAGGACATGATAAAAGAGTGCTGGAATATCAAAATCGATCTCTTAAAAAAGAGGTGGAGCTTTTAAGATCAATAATAGCTACAAAGATAAGGGTGGTAAGAGTCTAAACTCTTCAGATCCTAATAAAGAGACTACATCTTCAGATCCTATGAAAGAGACTATGCAGGAACAGAGTCAATCAACACCTACCCTATACCACCATCCACTGAAGAAGAAGAAGAAGAAAAGCCCGGTTAACCTTGAAGAGCAACGATTTCTACAACAGGATTTAGGTGCTGTAGTTCGTGACCCAGACGCCTTACCTTTCAAGCTTGAAAGACTTGTGTCGCGTAGCATGTTGATGATCCGCTCCCTGGTTAACTTCAAACCCAACCTTTAATGGATTCTCAGATCTTTGTTGACACATTTAAGTCTACAATGACTAAAAGCTTCATTACAGATGCCCACACTCAATCTTGAAGGTGGTGTATCATAGTTTGCAGGATCGACAATGGAATAGAACTATTTATATGAAAAAGGAAAATAATGGAAGATTCTTCAGCCTTAAAAAAAGTCTCGCTAAAAACGCCTAATTTATTTTCGAAGGCGTCTAATAGGCTTATATCTATCTAAGTAGAAAGAAAAGACAGATCCCTTTATCCCACATGTGTCTACCCTTCAGCCTTGTAGAAGCGGGGAGAGGCCTCTCTTTTCACAAAGCTACTTAAAAGTACATAACTCTTAATCCAAAAAACCTACAATTATGAATAAATTGATCCCATTTCTGTAGGGACTGTACCAGCAGCTAAAACGAACGACAACATAATGCCTAATCCAATGGCCTTAAGAAGAGGGCCACTACCCGAAATCGTTAATTCACACACAGGCTTATCAACAATATCCTGCTTCACTGACTGTGTCACATTTTCTGTTTCGAGAAATTTGATAACTTGAAAGCTGGGAGCTCGATACTCTTGCTTGAAAAAGCTCTCGTAGTTGTATAAAGGGCCAAAAAAGGCTGGATCAGGTAATAGAGCAATGGACCACCTCATACTAAACAACACAAGCCACACCTGTCATAATAAGAGTCAAATAATGTCCAAATACCCGGGTCCACATGTTATAACATCGGTTAAGACTTTTTCAGCATTCACAGGGTCATTCACTAAACCACGAACGCCAGACCCTACTCTAGAGGATGAAAAAAAGGTATTATTCGGTGAGATTTTAGTTGTAATGTATGATAATCCAAGCTTATTACTGAATATAGTTAAGTTTTTCTAATTGATCACTTGAATATCTAATTCTTTTTGAAGAAACTTTGTTTGGCCTGGCAGAAAGCGAAATGAAAAACCCATGCTACTATTCCTGCACGATGTTGGTAAATATTCCTCAAAGCTGACACCCCTCTTCATTCCCTGTATGATGCCCTCCCACGACGGATGGAATAATCTCGATGCACGATTCAGAGAAGACGGACTGCTAACCCGAGAACTATCACTACCAGCATTTTGACTATCTTCAATACTCAGTTTTGAGAAGCATTTACAAAGGGTATCACTATCCAAATCTTTGATATCTTTCAATACATTAGTAAGACTATACCAATCGATAGTCTTAGGAAACATAACATATATTTATTTAATCAGGCGTAGAGTACAAGCCCCAAGTAAATTATGTTTACCAATGCTTACCGGCGCATAACCTGGTAGCTAGTTGAGCTAATGACGGAGGGAAAAATTCATATT
The DNA here is from genome assembly GCF_002878395.1 of Capsicum annuum. Classification (NCBI taxonomy): domain Eukaryota; kingdom Viridiplantae; phylum Streptophyta; class Magnoliopsida; order Solanales; family Solanaceae; genus Capsicum; species Capsicum annuum. The sequence goes on along the minus strand of NC_061122.1, from coordinate 163,251,289 downwards.
AAGTGGGGCGTGGACCCTATATCTGTCATTTAGCGAAGATAAAAGATTGTTTAAGGGTAGAATTTTATTAAATAAACGAAATATCCTATCATGTACACACCAAAAGCAAGGGTGCCCAAACGGTGCAATAGATCAGATTTTCCTCCTTCATTGTCTGAAACATCGGCTTTACCTTCTTATGAAACATAAGCTTTACCTTCTTCGATACTATCAGAGGTACTTAATCCAGGAAAACTGGATTTATTGACATCTTCTATAACCTCTGGACGTCTAAACCAATCTAGAAGATCCACGCCCAGGCTGTTAGAAAGTTCTGTGATTAGAATATTCTAGTAATTTGTATCACCATTCTTGATAAAATATAGTATAATAGGCAGAGTAATGTATACAATAGTTAATTCTTTTAGAACACCTTTTAAGAGTGATAAGGGGATAGCTCTACGGATATTTAAAAAGACTATAAAAATAGGTGAATATGCTTGTATAGCAGTCTATAACACGTACATGCATATAGACAAATTTGTTAATCTTGGAGAGACCTGAAAGCCAAATCATAATGAAATGCTTCGTGTACGGTATAAAACAAACTCCGACTTTCTAAAGTAATGCAACTAGCAGAGTAATCATGTCATTATTTGAAAGATGTCGGGCGTAATGGAAATAGAAACTGATGATGTTTCCCTCCCAGGCCAAACCCAACACCCTCTACTTGTACAAAGAGATCTTTGGTAAAAAGCGAGCAAGGTTAATGGCTCCAGGACAAATACAATTCAGGGGGATTTTATTCCTAAAGATCAACAACAATGTATATGTGCTTTTAGTTTTGGTGGTTGCATATGTTATTGTTAGTTTTAGATGTGGTATAAATTTACATTTATGATATGATAACTTCAAATATTAATTATAAAAATGAAATCTAAAAGTTATAATAATAATTAATAACATTACACATACTATATATATTATCTAATTTTTTATGATAGACCTACTGGAAGTGGAAGGGATCCCTATGAAGTAATGTAATTTTGTATGTTTGGCCTACTAGAAGGGGAATGGATCCCTATTAAGTTAGGTAATTTTCTATGACAGACCTACTAGAAAAGGGGGTTGGGAGATCTCTATCTTAAGGGTGGATGTATTCTTATGTTCATTTTTGAATAAGATTATTGGCGAATTTCCTTATCAAACTCATTTTCTAAGAGATATAGAGTTATTGTAGTATACTACTAGGGATAACTTATGCTCTTATTCTTCTGTCAAAAGTAGGGAAGAGCAAGTGTCTGATCAGATCAGTTAAGTGATGGGGCAGAGATTTTACTTTGCTACGATGGAGTTATTGTCGATTGAGGATTGGCCGAGGGAGCCTTTTTTCTTTTACAAAGGAAGATTTTATAGTTGTGTACAAATAGGCCTGTGAAAGACGAGTAGACAAGCACGGGGGTTGTACCGGTCAGCTTTGAGTTGTCAAGTGACGATTGGCCGATGGGACTTCCATCATGTAGCTGGGTACAAATAAGCAGTTAAAGACTGTAGGCAGGGCGTTAGGCTAGTGCTAGTGGGGTACATAAACGAGGACATGCCACATGATTTTGTATTGGTCAGTTTTAAGTTGTCGAGTGACGACTGCTTCATCTCTTAAGAAAGGACGTGGGGACCTGTCTTATGATAAAAGGGAGTACTCTCTTCTCTAATGTGAGCTATACTATTGAGTCCAATTCCTTAAGGAGTGATCCGGGATTTAAGTCACGTGGCGAGTGCCTTTTATAGTGGGGGGGGGGGGGGGGTAGGGATCTCTCTTAAGGGTGGATGTATTCTTATGTTTATTTTTGAATAAGATTATCGCAAATTTCCTTATCAAACTCATTTTCTAAGAGATATTGTGATATTGTAGTATACTACTAGGGATAACTTGTGCTCTTATTCTTCTGTCAAAAGTGGGGACGAGCAAGTGTCTGATTAGATCAATCAAGTGATAGGGGCAGAGACTTTACTTTGCTAGGACAGAGTTGCTGGTGATTGAGGATTGACCGAGGGGCCTTTTTTCTTTTACAAGGGAAGATATTGTAGTTGGGTACAAATAGGCTTGTGAAAGATGAGTAGGCAAGCACGGGGGTTGTAGCTGTTGAGTGACAATTGGCCGAGGAGACTTCCATCGTGTAATTGGGTACAAATAAGCAGTTAAAGACGAGTAGGCAGGGCGTTAGGCTAGTGCTAGTGGAGTACGTAAACGAAGACATGTCACATGATTTTGTACTGCTCAAGTTTGAGCTATTGAGTGACGATTGTTCCATCTCTTAAGAAAGGATGCGGGGGGCCTGTCTTATTATAAAGGGGGTACTCTCTTCTCTAATGTGAGTTATATTATTGTGTCCCATTTCTTAAGGAGTGATCCAGGATTAAGTCACATGACGGGTGCCTTTTATAGTCAAATGCCTATAAAGAAAGACAATTATTCAGTGCACTCATGAAAAGCCAGGTTTAAACCATGTTATGAAACCAAGACAACCTAATAAAAATAGGGTTACAAATAATATAATAAGAAATAGAAAGGGCTTCCAATGTTTATAAGTAGAAGCCGCTTTCTCTATTGAGTTTATAATGCTAGATCCAAACCTTCAAAGTTATTCTCTAATGCATTTCACATCCTTGTTAGTTGCTATACTTTTTCCATTGGATTTGCTGCACTTATGCCGAGGGTCTTTCGAAAACAAACCCTCTACCTCCACAAGGTAATGGTAAGGTTTGCGTACACTCTACCTCCCTAGACCTCACTTGTGAATTTCACTGGGTATGTTGTTGTAATACATATCACACATCCGTAACTCCATTTAAGAGAGTGGAGCAAAAACTACTGGAGGGGATCCTTTCCTATTGAAGGGTGGTTGGGAAACCAGGTCAAAATTTGTCTTTTCCTTATAAAGCTTGTCAAGGCAGGGTCACAACAGCTATTTTGTTCTTCTATGATGATCTAGGAAATGATGCTGTCTTTTCTGTACGGCTCTGTTTGTGGTGTGCCATGGTTATGTTTATTGCTCACGTCCATCTTCAGGCTGTTAAGACTGTAAAAATAAACGAAATGCATCCTTGTTCTACAATATTTGACTTTGAGGCTTGACATCATTTGACAGAACTATCTGGCATAGACTTGTTTGTGGCTGATCTCGAAGCATTGGAGACATATCTTAATTATTTCTACTGCATATCAAAGCGATGGACAAAGTCACTTCCTGATACATATGATCCAGAACAAGTGTCAGAGTATTTCAATTTAAGACCCCATGTGGTGGCTCTTCGTCTGCTTGAGGTAATTAGGATCATTTATTATGACACTTCACTATGATTTTGGTTCATCATTTCTGTTCAATCAGTCAAATTTCGGTTGATGGTCAACACCCTGTTAGGATCTCGCCACACACTAAGTCCAACTGAATTTTGGGTTCAAGTTATCGAGCATCTAGTGTCCTGTCTCTTAGAGAGACATTTCAGCTTCATGCACTCTTACATTAGGAAGAAACTCAATTTAGAAATCTTGTGGGAGCAATTTGGCATGAATTGGAAGTTATTGCTTTTGGTTCAGTATTTGGGCCCAGGGGTATCTGTATGTTATCCTAGAGTTGTTTTCAAGTCTAGACCTCAAAATATACGTATATACCTCATTCATATTAATTATTTCTTATCCGTGAAAAAAATAATTCATAGCCGTGAGTTCTTTTCGTAGTTCTACGGCATGCACATCTGAGTATGCGGTTAGCTTTACCATTAATAAAGCTCTAGCTCCTTGGAATAAATTCATTGGTCTCCCGTAACAACCTTGGTCATACATAAACATTCAAATCCGGAAATGTCTCCACTTTCATACTATTAATTTGAGTAGTGACTAGGCTAAATTGGTCACTTCACTATGTTCCTCTTCCTTAATATTGGTTGTTATCAACCAATATTGTCTTAATTTTTTACTAGTCATTTTTAACTTGAGGAACAATTTATATTTTTTAATCATGTTGCCAAAGGGACTACCAATTTGCATTTGGCAATAACTAAATAAACAGTATATGGTGGAGGATATGTAATACATGTTCTGTGCACCTCAATTGTAGTTAACAAAAGCTGTTATATGTTCAAGCAGGTCAAACCAGGAACACTTGTCTGGTGTAGGTTTTATGACTTCTTTATTGACTGTATACAATAGCTTGCTACTAATATCATGGTAAAAATGACGGATAGGCAATAACGTTGGGCTCATGGCTTATGCCTAATGGCAGCATATTCTCCCCTTGTATTCTTTTCTTACGGCTCATCACTTTTCGAGACATTTCTTATTAACTGAACTGATTCCTCCACATAAAGAGTTGTTAACAAGGTTAATCCGTAAACTTACAATCTTATGGGGCTTTATGTTTTGTAAGGTATTTGTTGCCTTCACTTCTGCGGCAATCCAAATTAGAATAGCTGGACTTCTCCCCACTTTAAATGAAGATGTTGAGATGGAAACATCAGACTATATTCTTGGGAAGGTTCTAAAGGAAATGATGCTAAACCTTGGTCCTACTTTTATCAAGAGTAAGTATTGAAGAGTACCTTAATTTTAGGTTGTTTCTGTCCAGCGTTCATAAATGAACTATTGATGTATTCTCTTTTTCTTGTTTGCAGTCATTCAGTAACTTTTATATTTAGGTGTATTTCGTTCCTAATCAATTGATATCAGTTTAATATTCTTTTCTTATTGTGCAGTTGGTCAGTCTCTCTCAACAAGGCCCGATTTAATTGGTTCTGAAATTACAAAGGTTGGTCGATGCACATGCCATCTATACTACTTTTTTCACCATGTCTATCAAGAATCATATTAATATAGCCAAGTATCATAAAAATCAAAGAAGAAAATAGTCATATTATGAGCAACATGTACTTGAATATAAGGAACAAATTTCTCTTTGAATTTATAAAAGCAACCAATAGTTTCCAGAAATGAAACATATGAAGTACAGTTGGAAGCATTAATAGGTGGAAGCATATCACCCTCAACTTCAAGCTCCGAATGGATTACTTTAAGCTCAATCCAACAAAGATCAATAAAATTAATCAACAGTCCTCTTTGAGCTATCAAATTAGTGCATTCACTAATTGATATTTCGCCAATCTCATCATAAACCACAATATATAAAAATCCTGGGATCGAACACAAACTTTAATCCACAAATTTCCACAAGCATTCCATTAACAGTTTCATATGCCAACTCATGGAACAATATCAAAGTATCATTACATTTTATGGCACAAAATACTTTTTGGATCAAGGAATAATCATTTTGGCTCAGTGGATTTTGATAATCCAAACTTAAGTACTAGCCATTCGAACATACCATTCTCAATTTTGAAAAGTTAAAAAATTTCATGGCACAATATACACCAAAGTAGCAGGCTCCCATTATCCTTGCACAATTTCTTTGGTTGATCTTGTGAAAAATATTGGAGAAGAATATTATTGGATTGTAGTATCTAAATTATTACATTGTGACCTTATTTATAGACACTATATTAGATTCCTTTTCCAACTAGGACACTTGCTACCTGTTTATTTGACTAAAATTAACTTGCATGGTCTTTCAAGCTTCTTTATATGCTTGTTTACTCATATTTTCTTTTGGTCAAATTATTCTTGGTTGAGTTGTGTAGTCTAAAAGCATCAGTTCACCACTGCAGATAGGGCTGGACATATTTTGGTTCAAACAAAAAAAACCGAAAAACCAAATCCAAATTTAATTTTGATTTCATTTTTTCGGATTGGTTTCAGTTTCAGATTTTAGAAATTCGGTTAAACGGTTCGGTTTTCGGTTTTCCCAAAAAAAATTCGGTTAAACCGAAAAAGCGAAATTATATAATAATATAGATATTTTATTATAATATATATATATATATATATAATATATATATATATATATATATATTTTATTATATATATTGAGTATAAATATAATATATAACGACTTACGAGTTATGAGTTATGTCCCTAACCTTAAGTGTTCATTTCAACACTAGTTGTTTACTTGTTTCAGGCTTTCAGCTGTGCCTCGAGAAGATGAGACAACGAGTGTCGAGTTTTCAACTGCAATTATATATTATGTTAAACTTATCGTTATTTCATTTCATTTCATACGTGTTGAGTTATTTATATTTAGGAAAAAAAAAGGTTTGAATTAAATCATTTTTCTAGAAAAATCTCCAATTTTAAATGCCCAGTCACGAAAAAGAAAGGCTCACTACTTTAATCTTCAAAACCGAAACAAAAATCCGAAATAACCGAACTGAATTTATAGAAATCGAACCAAACTGAATTTATTTCGATTTGGTTACAGTTGTCATTTTTGTCAAATTCGAAAATCGGAAAACTGAAACGATATTAAACAACCAAATCGAACAAACCGAATGCCCACCCCTAACTATAGAAAATTATCAAACAAAGTTGTTGACATTACAATCCTTTTTCAAGTAGGATCCTGTATACTATTTCTTTTCCTACTCATATTCTAACACTCCTCTTCAAGCTAGTGCATACAAGTCATGTGTACTGAACTTGTTACAAATGTAATTTATACGAAGGCCAATGAGGGACTTGGTGAAAATATCTCTTACAAAGTGACTATCAATCTCAATATTTTTAGTCTTCTCATTAAATATCGAGTTTGATGCAATATGAAGAGCTGCTTGGTTATCACACACAAGTTCCATTTCATTGATATCTCCAAATTTAAACTCTCTCAACAACTATTCAATCCACACTAGCTTACAAGTGGCTATGCCATTGCTCTATATTCTACTTCTACACTAGATAGAGCAACCACACTTTGTTTCTTACTCTTCCAGGACACCAAATACCTCTTACTAAAACACAATATCCAGATGTAGAATGTCTATCACTAGGTGATCCTGCGCAATTAGCGTTTGTATATCCAACGATTTGCTCATGACTTCTATCCTCGAAGAGTAGCCCTTTGCCTAGAGCTGGTTTAATATATCACACAATGTAAACAACTGCATCTCAATGACTATCACAGGAGACTCCATAAATTGAATTACAGCACTCACAAAATAGGAAATGTCAGGTCTGGTCACAATGAGATAATTCAGCTTACCAGCTAGACACCTATATCTTCCAGGATTCGGATTCATAGGATTGTCAATAGGTTCACATCCCATCATTCCTATCTTTTCGAGAATGTCTTGCGTTTCGACATTACAATATTTGATCTGGACTGAGCAACTTCAATACCTAAAAAATACTTCAGTCTGTCGAGTTCTTTAGTCCGGAATGCTGAAAGAGGTGTTGCTTCAAACTAATGATACCATCTTGATCATTGTCGGTAATAACGATATCATCAGCATAAACCACCAAATAAATACATAGATTTGGGGTAGAATATCGATAAAACACAGAGTGATCTGTTTCACTAGGAATCATGCCAAACTTTTGAATTATTGTGTTGAACTCTCCAAACCAGGCTCGAGGAGATTGTTTGAGACCATAAAGTGACTGACACAATCGACACACTAGACTAGACTCCCCCGAGCAACAAAACCAGGTGGTTGCTCCATACAAACTTCCTTCTCAAGGTCACCATGGTGAAAAGCATTCGTAATATCCAACTAAAAATGAGGCCAGTGTCGAACAACAACCATGTATAGAAAAAGACGAACAAATGCTATTTTGGACACGGGAGAGAGTATCACTATAATCAAGCCCAAATATCTGAGTGTACTCCTTGACAACAAGGTGAGCCTTAAGTCGATCAATTGGCCATTTGGACCAACTTTCACTACATAAACCCAACATAGCCAACAATTGATTTACTTGATGAGAGAGGACAAACTCCCAAGTACCACTCGTTTGTAAAGTAGACATCGTCAATCATAGCCTATCGCCATTCTTGATGAGAAAGTGCTTCTTTTGTGGACTTAGGGATGGAGACACAGTACAAAGATGATATAAATGCATAATTGAGTGATGATAGACGATGATAACTTAAAAGGGTATAAGGAGGGTTAGTGTTACATGTGGACTGTATACTTTCTCGAAGTGCAATTGGAGGAGGCAAGTCTGTAGTAGGTGCATGATCTGGTGTAGTACGGGAATCATCTGAGCCTGATGCTGTACGTGGACGACGATGATAAGTCAGGAGTGGTGGCACCGTAGATGGAGTTGTAGAAAGTATTGTAAATTCCTCAAAAGTAGGGGCAGGTAAGACTGATTGCACTATGGATGGAGATGTAGAAGTAACAGTAGGATCCTCAAATGTCGATATAGGTAAGACCTCGGACATTTAAGACTTAGGATGATCAGGATCAGAAGATGTAAAGTAAGGCTGAGACTCAGAGAATGTGACATCAGCTGGCATATGGTACCGATTAAGATTAGGTCAGTGTTGTAAAAGGCGCTCGCCACGTCGCCAATGGCGAATAGCAAGGCAAGGTGAGGCCTGGTTTCCTCTTCACGTCATGGCGTTGCGAAAATCAAAAGGCGATGCATTTGCGAGAAAGGCGACATGGCGAGGCGAGGCGACAATGGCGTTGCCTTTTAATATATTTTTTTTAATTTTAAATTAGGGTTTTAGGTATATAAGCTAATTTTAGGGCTTATTTACCCATTTTGGCTCTATTAACTTACTCATTGGTGACTGCGGCTGCTACCATTCATCTCACAATTTCGATTTCGGCGACCGGCGACATATTCCGGCGACTCCGGTAAGTAGTCAACTATAGTTTTCTATTTTTTTTTTCTTCTTTCTTCTTCTTCTTCTTAATCCAGTGATTGGACTTGTATCTTGGTGTTGTTTTTTTTTCCTTCCTCTTTTTCTCTTCTTCTTCTTCTTCTTCTTCTTCTTCTATTTTCCTAATATATTAGTGTTTGAAATTTTGATCATTTATATATTATTTGAATTTTTTTATATTAATTGTCACCGTATATTCAAAAGGCGATCGCCTCGCCGCGTGGCGAGGCGGGGCCTTGTCGCCTCTTGTCGCCTTTTGCCGTCCAAAACACTGGATCAGGTGAGTAGCAACGATATCACTTTTGTACTCGAGAATAACCAAAAAACATACGTTTGAGAGCACAAGGGGTTAATTTATCTTTCCCTGTGTGAAGTTATGAACAAAACATGTACTTCCAAAGACACGAGGGGGAAGAGAGTACAGAGGTGACTGAGGAAACAATACTATAAGGAATTTGATTTTCTATGGAAGATGAAGGCATGTGATTAATTAAATAGCAAGATACGATAACTGTATCGCCCCAAAAACGCATCGGAACATGGGATTGAATGTGAAGAGTGCGAGCAATCTCGATGAGGTGCCTATTCTTCCTCTCTGCTACTCTATTCTGTTGAGGGGTATACGGACAAGAAGTCTGATGATAATTCCTCGATGAGTCATAAATTGTTATAATTTAGAGGACATATATGAGCCAGCAGGTATATTTCTTGTTGTTTTTATTATGCCAATACCGGAGCTTATTCCGCATTATTAAAAGAAAAGAGCTTTTAAAAATTCCTGCTATGTGTACGTATTATTTCTATTTGATTTAGAATCTGTTGAAATTCTGAAAAACCTGTGACTTGGGTCACAACTCACAACTCCGCCATCCCAGGAGCAGGGTGCTTCCTGCATTCATGTCACATATGTAGATCAATGGGGTTCTTTTGTTATAGTTTTCTTTTCTTGATTAGTCCTTCCATAGAAAGCCGTACTGGTTATGCGACAGGAATCTACAGTGCCTCACCTTCCACTTAAAGTTCTGTATCCATGTTCTTTGCTGTTACCTGAAACCTGTAAAGATGGTGGATCATGTTCTATTTTCATCTTTACTCGAGTGGTGATTGCAGGCGCTGTCTGAGCTCCATGATCGAATTCCACCTTTCCCCAGGGATGTGGCCATGAAGATCATCGAGGAAGATTTGGGTTCTTCTGTTACGACATATTTTAGCAACATCTCTGAAGAACCTGTTGCTGCAGCTTCATTTGGTCAGGTGGCTTTTTATCTCTGTTTTGGAGATGGTTTTAATATTTTTCATTGAGGGATATTTCAGTATGCAACCTTTTAAGTAACATTTTGGATATGAGAAATGTCATTGATAGTACTCAATATCACTGAATTGTCTATTCATGGTATTGTCTTTACATGCTGTAGGTGTATAGTGGGAGTACTCTCGATGGTTCAAGTGTGGCTGTGAAAGTTCAGCGGCCAAACTTGAGACATGTCGTAGTTCGGGATGTATATATTCTTCGTGTTGCGGTCCGTGTCCAAATTACCTGTTCTGATTCTTTTTACGTGTAAATGTAGACTTCAAGACTAACATTGCAATTGATTGCTTCAGCTGGGACTAGCGCAGAAGATAGCAAAAAGGAAAAATGATCTTTGTCTCTATGCAGACGAGCTTGGAAAAGGGTTGGTTGGGGAGTTAGATTACACCTGCGAAGCTGAAAATGCCATGAAGTTTCAGGTATTTGTTTTTTCTATAATATCCTCCTCCATAATAAATGAAGAAAACAAAGAAAAATGGAATAATAAGAAGAAAGGGAGCAGTCAGTTAGATAAAAACCAAAAGCATCTGTAAAAATATAAATGAAGATCTGACTAGCATTTGCAGATGCTTTGACGGCTTTCAAAGTTAACTTCAAACCGTGATTGTGGTCCTCGTTGGTCTCTGCAAGATTTATTAGCTTCACATAATCTTCTTCACTGGTTGATGCAATGTCTTCAAATTTAAGAAAATATCTCAATTTTCGTCCGTTCGAATGTGGTGATTATTGTTGTCATACCTATGTCTGGCATTGTGCTGGCCCTTCTCATACAAATAGAAACAATGGCCTTTATAGAAACAGAACTAAGATAATAACCGTGACCTTGCTTTCCCTGTTATTGTTAAGTTTATCTGAGTGCACATAGATGTCGTAGTTTATTTGAAGCGATTATACAACAAGCACACTGTTTTTCCATGAATTTTTGGTGGTCCAACCTAAATTGCATGATTCACATGAAATTGTCTTCTCTGAGTTGAATGCTTTTCTTCGACATCATAGCTGAGCTCTTCCCTACATTTTTTTCTCTTCTTTTTCAACAAGTAACTAAGTATATGCTCCAGCTATGACTCTTTTCTACATTTATATTTTTTTTTCCTTGTTCAATGACAACAACATAATCCAAGGTGATTCCACAAGTGGGGTCTGGGGAAGGTGGGTTGTATGCATACCTTACCCCTGCCTTGTGAGAGGTAGAGATGCTGTTAGTTTTCATTTTCAATGAGTAATTTAGAATACACTACACTTGTTTTGTCTTTCACCTTCTTGTCAAACATCTACTGCAGGAAGTCCATTCTACATATTCCTTTATCCGTATTCCAAAAATTTATCAAGGTCTAAGTGGCAAGAGAGTTTTGACTATGGAATGGCTGGTTGGTGAGAGTCCAACTGATTTGATGATGATATCCACAGAGGATTCTGTTGTTCATCAATCAACACATGGAGAGGGGCGCCAAAGTGAAGCTAAACGACGTCTGCTTGATCTGGTGCATTTAGTTTTGTTCTTTAATCATTCTTTACTTCACTGAAAACAACCGATTCTTTTAATCCTTATTGTATAGCTGCTAAGCATTTACTGAGGTGCATAATTCAAGACCAACATCTTATATACTAGGCTTGTGCCTGAATAGATTCAGGTCGAATTTAGCCATTATCGAATTGAAATTTCGAATTTCGATTTGTTAAAATCCTTATCCTAACTCGATTCATTCTAGGTCCAATTCGATTCATCTTTTATTGTTTCAATTCAATTTGCTTGAATTTGAAATTTCAACAAGCAACTATTTTCATTTCAATTTTAGAGCAAACATAATAAAAAACAACAAAATTTTAAAATTAGACCTTAAGTTACCTATAGTAACATTGCATTGCAAGTTTAAAGTGGAATTAAAATCCAACCACAATGATTCCAAACTCAAAAATACTAACATTTAATAATATAATGATAGTAGCAACAAAAGCAAAAAAAAAGGGCCTACACCTAGCAATAGATAGCAACCATCTCTTTTTCAACCAGCAAGCAACCTTCTCACCAACCATGACTGAAACTTAAAAGAATAAGTAGGCATCAATATTAAAAATACAAGAAAACAGTTTAATTGTAAAACATTTTTTTAGTGGCAATATACGCGCAGATTTGATTTTCGAATCGATTCTAATTGTCAACGCCCAAAACCAAATTCGATTAGTAAAACTGAAATATTCTAAAACTAAATTCGTAAAACGATTCAAATTGTATAATTCAAATCAAATTATCCAAATTTCTTCAAATCTATTCGAATACTCGTATTGATTCGATTTGTACACAACGCTATTATATACAACAACATACCTAGTATGATCGCCCATGGGGTCAGAAAGGGTGAGGTGTAGACCTCTACCCCCAGACCCTATTATATGTGACAACAACAACAATATACCCAATATGATCACACATGGGGTCAGGGGAGGGTGAGGTGTATGTAGACCTTACCCCTACCTTATGGGGGTAGAGAGGCTGTTCAGATAAACCCTCGGCTAAAAAAAAACCACTATGGAAAATGCAAAAGTAAACGCCGTGGTGCAAATACTGTAGAAAAGAAATGTACTGGCAATAGAAGGGTAACCCTAGTAAAAGAAATAACAATAGTAATACAATTTGAAGAATAAGATAGTTATAGAATAATAACTATGATACTGATAAGTAAAAAAAAGTAGTAGACCAGGTGCTCTAAACTAGAATCACTCACCCATAAGAAAGAGAAAATTTCTCGACTACCTATTGATCTTCCACCTTAATTTCGGACCTCCATACGTTCCTTTATAGGGTCATGTCCTCGATGAGCTAAAGATGAGTCATGTCATGTCTAATCACTTCATGCAAATTCTTTGTTGGCTTACCTTTACCTTCTTTTAGACCTATCACTACCAACCTTTTGCACTGTGAGAAATATAAGAGAAAAATATGATTGAGTTGTCATTATAAAAAAATGATTGAATTATGTATCTACATCATTACACTGAGACACAATTTATAGACACTATATTCCAATCCTTTTCCAAGTAGGACACAACATTACAATCCTTTTCCAAGTAGATTTTACATATTATTCCTGTTCCTACTCCAATTCTCACACTTTCCCTCAAGCTTGTGCATTCAGGTCAATGTACCGACCTGGTTATAGATGTAATTAATATGAGGACCAATGAGGGATCTGGTGAAGATATTTGCAATAAAATTGGTAAGGATTGCTCGAAACGTTTGGGTGACCTCAGTTGAAAAGGAACAAACTGAAAAAAGTGGTAAACATCGCTGGAAAGAGTATTTGCAGGAAAAAAAATCTGAAAATTGGTATAAAATATACGGGTCATCTCGAAATCAATAGACGAGTAGATCTTGAACAATAAAGTCATCGAAAAACTTGCCAGAAAAGGCTTACGCGCCGCCGTGTGGAGGCGTGTGGTAGGACGATTTGCCATGACACTAGTTGGGGTTTGGTCGTGGGGAGACACTTAACCTCTTGGTGGTGTTGGTTTTTCACAAAACACCGACAAAAAGTAAAACTTTAGAAATCAAATCTGAGGAGTCACCGAAAAGACGCACGAAACTAAGCAAATCAGATTTGAGTCATCGCCGGAAAGACACACAGTACTATGCAACTCAGATATGAGAAAGTAGTCATCGAAAAATTTGCACGATGCTATGCAAATCAGATATGTGAAAGTTGTCACTGGAAAGATGCACGGTGCTACGTAAATTAGATATGAGAAAGTAGGCACTGGAGAGATGCACGGTGCTACGTAAATCAGATATGAGAAAGTAGTCATTAGAAAGATGCACGGTGCTATGCAAACCAGATATCAGAGAGTTGTCACCGGAACAATGACTACTTTCTTTGTCCCGGATGCTTCTCAAATTAGTCCTTCTCAACATGATTATTTTTCATGCATATGGTAGTGCCCCAACTTTTTGCTATATGAGTTATAACCTCCCACCAGTTGCAAAAGCTTTTTTTTGATTCTCTACCAAGATCGTAGAGGTTCTGATACCATGTGAGAAATATATGAGAAAAATATTTTTATTGAGACCCTATTTATAGACACTACATTCTGAACCTTTTTTGAGTAGGACAACTACATTACAATCCTTTTCTAAGTAGATTCTATATACTATTCCTGATCCTACACCAATTCTAACACCCACCTACTCACTAGGGCATTTGTACACCTCTTTGCATGGCTGAACCATCTCACCGTCGTTTCCTGCATCTTGTCCCCACTTGTCCCCACTGAAGCCACTCCTAAATTACCCCATATATCGTCGTCCCTAGTTCTCTCTCTCCTAGTGTGCCCCCACATCCATCTAAGCATCCTCATCTCCGCTACACTCATCTTTTGAATTTGTGAATTCTTGACCAGCGAACGCCGCCCTAGAAACATAGTTGGTCTAACAACTTCTCTACAGAACTTCCCTTTATGTCTCAAAGGCATCTTCTTATCACATTTTACCCTTCCCGCTCCAATACGATGTGTGACATCCTCATAGATCTCCCAATTCCTTGGATTATATAAATTACTAATTTGGTCAGTCTTTAGATAGTTGTCTGAATCGAAATTAATAGAGAGAAGGGAATTAGTTCTTATAAAAGGAAAAAAGAAAAGAAGAAGAGAAAACACAAAATGATATCTATTTGCTTGATGGATTATGGCAAAGCACAATATGATTGAAAGAAATTCTTTGAAAATAATGTGATTAAAAGTTGGTTGCTCTAAGTATCCAATATTAGCTTGAGTTTCCGCTACCAATTTGGAAAGAAAATGGAGAGCAGACTTGAGTTGTTTTCTTGAAAGATTAGGAACTATCTTCTTCTGCAAGGCATGATGTGAGATGCATCTTATCTAATATCATTGATCCTTTTATGCTGAAAGATTCTTATCCATCAACTACTACTCTAGGTTAACAAAGGAGTACAGGCATCATTGATTCAACTCCTTGATACTGGGTTACTACATGCTGATCCACACCCTGGAAATTTAAGATACACATCATCAGCACAAATAGGGTATCCTTGCAACTTCTACTAAGATAATCAATTTTCTATTTGACAGAAGGAGTTAGAAACTTGTACTTATTGCTCTTGTGGAGCTCTCCCTTGTTGCAGGTTTCTTGATTTTGGCTTGCTTTGTCGGGTGAAAAGGAAGCATCAGTATGCTATGCTTGCATCCATTGTGCACATTGTAAATGGGGATTGGGGGTCTCTTGTCGTTGATCTAACTGAAATGGATGTTGTTAAGCCAGGGACTAATTTACGCCTTGTCACCATGGTATTATCTACAGATCATATCACATCAATTTTTATTTTTCAATTTTATGCTGCATGGTGCAGTACAGTATTCGCTGCACATTTTAAAACCAACTGCTTTAAGCTCAAATGGATATCAGTTCTATAGATTTCTAACGTCACCAACTTTTTGAAAAATTAACCAGGATTTGGCAGATGCTTTGGGGGAAGTTGAATTTAAGGGTGAAATTCCTGATATCAAGTTTAGCAGGGTAAGAATTATAAATTTATGTGCAGTAGTACTTGTGTTGCTTTCTCATGTTACATGGATGGTCCCACTGGACAGAGCCTGGTTGTCTTCTATTATGAAAATAGTTTCTCATTATATAGAGTAGTAATTATACACACTGTTTCCGTTTCTTTTGGAAGTAATAGCTTCAAAATTTATCTTTTCATATGATAGCTGTACATTTATTGTGATGAATAAAACTGATTAGACCGAAAAAAAAGAACTTAATCAATCAGGTGAAATAATCCAAACCAAGCAAGCAAGAAAGGATCATATGGAACTGCAGTGGAAGAGAGGTGTTCAATGTAAAGCTTGTTACAAACACATGCACCTGAAAAACAGCATTATCGATTAATGGCCATGGAAATTAGTTTGGAAGTCAAAAAGTGAAACGCTGAGCCATCCTGGACTTGAACCAGAGACCTCGCCCGTGAAGTAAATCATTGCACCTACGGTCCAACGCGGTGTACTTTCTTGCTGCTTATGACCATATTGTTATATGGCTGATTATTATGATTTGCGTTTGCAGGTTTTGAGTAAAATAGTGTCTGTAGCATTCAAGTATCATTTCCGAATGCCACCATACTTCATCCTTCTGCTTCGTTCCCTTGCCTCGTTAGAAGGTAGATAAGCATATGCCCAGCTGTTATTTCTTAACAAGTACCTTTTTTGTTTTTACCGGAGGTAATGATTTTTTTAGAATCAAAACAGCACAAAGATTGTGCTGTTGAAAGAGCTTTATAATTCGTGCATTGCACTGGTCATAGGGATGGCAATGGGGCGCGGGCGGGACGCGGGCTATGTGGGTTTAAACAAAATAAAAGCTTTGAAATCAAGTAAATTAGAAGTAGAACAATTCTCCGATTATATTACTTTTTATTATTCCTACAAAACTGTAAAATTAATAAAAGAAAACTGATTATCAAGAGATGCTAAAACGAAAAACAAAGAAGATGCAGGCCATTGAAAGTAAGTTTTTTTAAATTATAAAAATAGCAAAATACTGAGAGAGATTGCCAATTTTTAAAGCTTAGAACCACTAAAGAATTATCTTCCCCCCATATTCCAATTTACTCTGATACTTGTATTTGCAATTATCAAGTATCTTTTTCTTTTGAACAGTTTCACTTTGTAAATCAGAGTTGTTCAATCTGCAACTACATTGAACTGCTCTTTGAATATATGCGTCACAGGTTTATGCGTGGGTGGGTGGGTGGGGGGTGGTTAATGCGGGCAGGGTGGGTTAGGTAAAAACTACAAATTATGCTATGCGGGGCAGGGGCGGGGCAAAGTCTTTACAGGTTTTCCCCGCCCCCGCCCCGCCCCGCCCCATTGCCATCCATAACTGGTCAGGTTGCCAAAAATTGGGCAACAAAAAAGGTTTATACTTGGGGCTAATTACATTTTGTCCACACCGTCCACCAGATTGTAGACCATAGATGGAATGAAGATCCAAAAGTTAGTTGCCTTTTTACAGACTCCTTTCCTCCTTTCCTGCCCTAGCTTTGCGAAACTCCAGGGTGATTTTAGGCATTATCTAAGTAGTTGCTGCAATGTTGATTAACATGGTCTAGATTTGGTGAGTGACTTCGCGATGAAGGAAAAGATTGATTTGGTGGACCAAGTAAGACATGCGTCACAAGCATCTAACCAGGTGAAATATTCAACCTTTGGTTTCCAAATTGTGCATGGTGAGAAACTGAAGGACTGGGACTGTTACTACATCCTTATAACAACAATTTACATATTAAGAGAAGAGAGGGAGAGGTAGGATGAAGAAGGTTCGGGCATGTGAGAGGAGATGCACAAATTCCTGTAAGGAGGTGTGAGAGGTTGGCTAGGGTGGGGGATGAAGAGAGGGAGAGGTAGGATGAAGAAATATTGGGGAGATGTGATTAAACAAGACATGGAACACCTTCAGTTTATCGAGGACATGATCCTAGATAGGAGGAAATAGAGGTTGAGGATTAGGGTAAAAGGTTAGTAGGTAGTTGAGTGTTACCTAGTGCTCCCATATCATTAATTTATTATTACATTCCTCTTATCTTATTTTTTGATTATTATTATTTGTTGTCTCCTTTGCTTTATTATCATCCCCCTATTATCCTCTTCTTCAATTTCTATTATTATTTGTTTTTTTTCCTTTGCCCTTCGGTTATCGTATTATTTGTTGTTAATGTTTTGTTCTTCATTAGTGTTATAACCTCAGGATTAGATTAGTTGAAGGTAGTTAGAGGAATAAATGAACGATTCTGATTAAAAGCTCATTAAATGGATGGAAGGCCCAGATTAGTCGACGTGGCATCTTGCGTGTCTATAAAAGGCCACGAGGAGAGAGAAAGCGGCATTAACAGGAATCTGATAACCTAACTACCTTTCCCTCTTTTCTTTCCCTTAAATTCTCTTTGGATTTCTCTCTCTCTCCCTACTGATTTCTTCTTCTTCTTCTTATCAGTTCCATGGCGAATTCCAGTTTCATTTTCCTTTAATTGTCAATTCTGTAATTCCGTTACTAAAATCAGTAAAGACGAAACTTTCTCCAAATTCAATTGTTTTCGATTACTTCAATTTGTGCAATTAATTAGGTCAGGTCCTTACATTTGGTATCAGAGCCAGGTTCAGCTCTACGAACTGCGAAGAGTAACAATGGCGGAGGGTACTCGTTTGAGACTTATGGATGAGAAACTCCTTCTACACGACGAACTATTAGCGAAATTGTCAACCATACAAACGGGCATCTAAGGAACATTGGAACAAATTTTAGAGCGGTTAGTGGGACTGAAGAGGCGCGATAATGGTGGCCGTGAAGGAAATCCTAATTTAGGAGATGGCTTGCTTCCGGTTCCTGGAAATGAAGGTCGACCAGCTCGACAATAGGGCAATCAAGCGCCTACACCGAGATAGGAGCTATCTAACTTTGAAGGTCATGATCCTAAGGTATGGATTCGAAAATGCGAACGATATTTTAATCTCTATAGAATTGCAGAACATCAGAAGGTTGAAAATGTTGCACTGTACCTGTGTGGAGATGCTGAAGTATGGTACTATTCATTGACCCTAAGTAGAGGTTTAGTGACCTGGTTAGAGTTTAAATCTGAATTATGCAGCCGATTTGGGGATGTAGCAGTGGAGGATGTGGTCGAAGAGTTAATAGATTGGTCCAAACAGGGAGTGTAGATGAGTTTTTGAGCAAATTTGAAGATCTTAAGGCTCAAATGATCATCAGGAACCCTACCCTAGATGATGCTTATTTTTTGTCTAGTTTTATGGGGGGCTTTAAAGAAAGAGATTAAGTTTGCAGTTAAGATGCTTCGACCGGCTACCTTGAGCTTTGCAATTAAGCAAGCTAGAATGCAGCAGAAGGCGATAGAGGCTGCCTTGAAGAAAGCTAAGCTTGTGTACAAACCTCTGAGTAATGTTTTCAATGCAGGGGTTGCTAAGGGAACAAACACCTTTAATGTGAGACCTAATGTGTTTAGGGTGAGTCTTGAAGTGTATGAATATAGAAAGAGTAATCATCTTTGTTTCAAATGTGGGGATAAGTTTAGCCTTGGGCATCAATGTAAGATGAAACAACTTCAGTGCATCACTAGAGAAACTGAAGAGATGCCATCGGACCAAATTAACAACCCTGAGATAGAGATTGAAGGTGAATTAAATTCATAAATACAGGATACTGTGTGTTTGAATGCATTATCAGGAAGCAATTTAGGGGTCAATGCGATTCTAATTGGAGGCACAAAAAAAATAAGTCCTTGTCTGTACTGGTGGACTCCTGTGCTACTCATAGTTTTATAGATGAACAGACCGTAAGAGAAACTGGTCATCATTTTGTGTACTCTCATCTAATTAGAGTGACTATTGTAGATGGCAACTATGTCTATTGCAGTTCTAGTTGCATAGACTATACTTGGCAAATGGGAGGTAAAAGTTTTACAGAAGATTTAAAGATTATCAAGTTGGGTAGATCTGATATTGTACTTGGCAACGACTGGATGAAGAAATTTAATCCAACCACGTTTGATCATGAGAATCACTGTGTGACTGTTGGTAAGAAGGCAGATAAGGTGATTCTTCATGCACTACCTGAAGAAAGACAACTCAACATGATCACCTGTACTGCTATGGGAAAGATATTAAGGAAAGGACAAACATTATTGGCTCACTTATTTTTGATGGCGGGAACTACTAAGGTAGAACAAATAGAGGTTGATGGAGCAATTCAGAAGATATTGGTCAGGTATGACATGTTGTTTGCTGAACCTAAGTCATTACCACCTGAGAGGAAATTGGATCATGCAATTCCTCTGAAGCCAAATGCCTTACCTGTTAGCCTGAGGCCTTATAGATACAACTACCATAAAAAAGAGGAACTTGAGAGACAAGTAGCTGAGATGCTGAATAATGGAATTGTACAACATAGTCAATCACCCTTCTTATCCTCAACACTATTAGTAAAGAAAAAAATGGCTCTTGGAGGTTTTGTGTAGACTACAGGGGTTTGAATGAAATCACAATAAAGGATAAGTATCCAATTCCTATAATTGATGATTTCCAAGGGTCTGTAATTTTTTCAAAAATTGATCTTAGAGCTGGTTATCACCAGATCAGGATGAAGGTTGAGGATGTGTTCAAAACAACATTTAGAACACATATAGGTCACTATGAGTTCAAAGTCATGCCCTTTGGGCTTACTAATGCTCCTGCCACATTTCAAGCTCTTATGAATCAGGTTTTTCAGGCTTACCTCAGGAAATTTGTTTTGGTGTTCTCTGATGATATCCTTATCGACAACAGGTCTTTGGAAGATTATTTGATTCATCTCGAAATAGTGTTTCAGGTGATGCATGAGCACACCTTATATGCTATAAGAAATCTAAGTGTTCATTTGGTCAGGCTAGAGTGGAATACCTTGGTCATATCATTACTGCAGAAGGGGTGTCCACCGACCCTAATAAAATAAATACTATGAAAGAATGGCCCAAACCTACTCCAGCTAAGGCTCTTAGAGGGTTTTTAGGCCTGACAGGATACTACAGAAAGTATGTGCAGGGCTATGGTAGCATATGTTGACCCTTGCATGATCTTCTAAAAAAGGATGCCTTTCGCTGGACTATTGAAGCTGACCAAGCCTTTGAGGCACTTAAAGTTGCTATGTCTTGTACTCCTGTGCTCGCTCTTCCTGACTACACTCAGGTTTTCATAGTGGAAACTGATGCTAGTCAATCTGGTATAGGAGTTGTGTTGATGCAGCAGGAAAGACCTTTAGCCTGTCTCAGTAAGGTTATTGCTCCTAAGCACAGAGGCAGACCAATATATGAGAAGGAGTACATGGCTTTGTTGAATGCAGTAGATAAGTGGAGACATTACTTGCAGTTTAGGCATATTATTGTGAGGACTGACCATGTCAGCCTTAAATATCTTCTAGAACAAAGAGTTACTACTGCTATTCAACAAAAAGGTCTCACTAAGCTTTTAGGCTTAGACTTTGAAGTTCAGTATAAAAAGGAGCTGAAAATAGAGTGGCGGATGCCCTCTCTAGACAGTTTGAAGCACAAGATGCTATCCCTGCATCCCTTAATGCTATTACTGTTGTGGTTTCTCGGTGGATGGAGCATATAAGTGATAGCTATGTGGATGACTCCGTGATAGCCACTATCATAGCTGAGGTGACTACTGCTGCTATTGGACCTTACTTCTATCAATATTTAGCTGGTGTCTTAAGAAGGAAGAGTAAGATAGTTGTGGGGAGTTCTGGTACTCTTGGAGAAAAAATGATTAAGATCTTTCATTCATCCCCGTTTGGTGGTCATTCAGGTCAACTAGGAACACTCAAGAGTTTGTATCGGATTTTTTATTGGCCCAACATGAAGCATATGGTAATCCTAATTGTTGCAAATTGCGATGTTTGCTAGAGGTGCAAGACTGAGAATGTACCCTATCCTGGCCTGCTGCAACCTTTACCTATTCCTGATCAGCTGTGGAGACATGTGAGTATGGATTTCATTGAGGGTCTGCCCAAATCTCAGGATAAAAAAGTGATTTTGGTAGTGGTGGACAGAAGGTCTAAGTTTGCCCATTTCATTACTCTTGTTCATCCATTTACAGCTAGTGTTGCAGATAAATTCATGAAAAGGATACACACCCTCCATGGATTGCCTGAATCCATTGTCTCTGATAGAGATAAGATTTTTCTGAGCAATTTTTGGCAAGCGCTGTTCAAGTTATTGTGTACTCAACTACATTTTAGTTCTGCATATCACCCTCAGAGTGATGGCCTAACAGAAAGGGTGAATCGGTGTATAGAGAACTACTTAAGATGCATGACTTCCCATCGACCTGTTCACTGGAAACAATGGTTGCATTTATCTGAATGCTGGTATAACACCAATTTTCATAGTAGCCTGCAGTGCACTCCCTTTGAGGTTCTCTATGGTTACACGCCACTACAGCTCCCTGGGCCCCTCTTGAGTACTACTGTACCTGCCGCTGAAGATTTGGCAATGAAAAGGCAGCCGATGCATTAGCTGCTTAGTGATAATCTCTCTAAGGCTCAAGAGAGAATAAAGATGTTTGCTGATAGGAAGCGGACTGAAATGGAGTTTTAGGTGGATGACTGGGTGTTCCTTAAGCATCAGCCATAGAGACAGTCGTCCTTGGCCCTGAGGAAGAACTTGAAGTTGTGTACCAAGTTTAATGGCCCTTATCAAGTGCTTGCCAAGGTGGGACTAGTAGCTTACCGGCATGCTTTACCCCCTACTTCGCGAGTTCATCCTGTTTTTCATGTATCACTTTTGAAGAAGAGAGTAGGCAAAGATGTTGTGGTTCAAACTGTATTACCAGCTACTAATATTGATTGGCAATTTCTGGTGCATCCTGTGAAGATTTTACAGCGACAGCTGGTGCAACAGGGAAATAGTGCTGGTGTTTGTGTGCTGGTGCAGTGGTCTAATTTGGCTCCTAAGGACGCTACTTGGGAGGATTATTCTTTTTTCAAGTCCAAGTTTCCTGGATTTGATTCTTAGCCTTGAGGACAAGGTTGTTTTGCAAGTGGATGGAAAATGTTATGACCTTAGGATTAAATTATTTGAAGGTAGTTAGAGGAATAAATGAATGATTCAGATTAAAAGCTAATTAAATGGATGGAAGGCCCAGATCAGTTGACGTGGCAGCTTGCGTGTCTATAAAAGGCCACGGGGAGAGAGAAAGGGGCATTAACAGAAATCTGGTAACCTAACTACCTCTCCCTCTTTCCTCTCCCTCAAATTCTCTCTGGATTTCTCTCTCTCTCCCTACTGACTTCTTCTTCTTCTTCTTCTTATCAGTTCAGCTTGGAGCTCAACCAGCGCGAATTCCAGTTTCATTTTCCTTTAATTCTCAATTCTGTAATTCCGTTACTGAAATCAATAAAGATGAAACTTTCTCCAAATTCAGTTGTTTCAATTACTTCAATTTGTGCAATTAATTAGGTCAGGTGGTGACAATTAGTTTCAACATAACACCTTCATTACTGTATTTCCTTTTCAAACTTGTTCTAAATTGCTTTATTTGAGCTGAGGGTCTTTTGGAAACATTCTCTATACATGTACAAGATAAGGTAAGGTCTGTACACACCACCCTTTCCAAACCCAACCTGTATGGAGAATTTTTGTCCCTTCTTTTCAAGCCCTGAAATGCTTACTTTTTATAGTATTCCTTGCTATTATACCTAAAATCTATTTGTTGTTTATTGTGAGAAATATAAGAGAAAAATATTATTGAATTGTTGTAACTACATTATTACATTGAGGCCTTATTTATAGACAATACATTCCAATCTTTTTCCTAATAGGACACTACATTACAATCCTTTTCCAAGTAGGATTTTATATGCTATTCTTATTCCTACTCATATTCTAACACTCCCCTTCAAGCTGGTGCATAGAAGACATATGTACCAAGCTTGTTATGGATGTAACTAATATGAGAATTGGTGAGGGACTTGGTGAAGATATCTGCAAGAAAACTGATAAGGACTGCTTTGGACGTCTGGGAGACCTCAATTGAAACGGAACAAACTGAAAAAATGATCCGAAAGTGGTAAATATTGCCGTAAAGTCGATGTGTCGTTGGAAAATTGCTGAAAACTAGTATAAAATATACGGGTCATCTCGAAATCAAGAGACGAGTAGATCTTGAACATGAAAGTCACCGGAAACTTAGCCGAAACATGCTCACACGCTGGATTATTAGATTTGATGGCTGAAAAGTGACTACAATTTGAGGAAAAAAAATTATATGGGTAGGGTTGAAATGATGACATGACCCTATTGAAAAAGAGAAATATGTGTAGGGTCGGAATGATGGCACGACCCTATTGAGAAATAGAAATTATATGAGTAGGGTCGGAATGACGGGACGATCTTACTGGAAAAGAGAGATTATATGGGCAGGGTCGGAATGATGGCACGATCCTACTGAAAAAATCTAAGGAGTCATCGGAAAGACTTACGGAACTATGTAAATTAAATTTGAGTCGTCACCAGAAAGATGCATGGTGCTATGCGACTCAGATATGAGATAGTAGTCCGAAAAGATGCACGGTGCTACGTAAATCAGATATGAGAAAATAGTCACTGAAAAGAAGTACGATGCTAAGAAA
Organism: Capsicum annuum; assembly: GCF_002878395.1. Classification (NCBI taxonomy): domain Eukaryota; kingdom Viridiplantae; phylum Streptophyta; class Magnoliopsida; order Solanales; family Solanaceae; genus Capsicum; species Capsicum annuum. The sequence continues at coordinate 163,227,030 of NC_061122.1, read as the reverse complement.
AATAGTTATGAAAAAGTAGTCACCGGACAAATGCATGGTGCTACGCAAAGATATGAGAAAATAGTCACTAGAAAGATACACAGTGAGTCAGTGACCCAACTTTTGCTAACATAATCATTGGCCAGACGGACGGTATATATGGATTATAGCCGTGCGCCGGCAGCGGAAACTCTTTGATTCTTTTCCAAGATCGTGGAAGCTTTGATACCATGTTAAAGAAATGGACCTTGAGCCTAACTCAACCTCAAAAGCTAGCTCATGAGGAGAGGATTGTCCAAGACCATATAAGGAAACCAAGGACCCTTTAACCCAACGATGTGGGACTCCAACACCTCCGCTCGCCTAGGGCTGGACATCTAGAGCATGGACAATATAAGACGGGAGGCCCAACATCGGAAACAATGAACTGGGTGGGTCTGGCTCTGATACCATGATAAAAAGATGGACCTTGGGCCTAACTCAACCTCAAAAGCTAGCTCATGAGGGGAGGATTGCCCAAGATCATATAAGGAGACCAAAGACCTTTTAACCCACTGATGTCGGACTCCAACCCCCCCGCACGCCCAGGGCTGGACATCTGGAGCGTGGACAATATAAAACGGGGGGGGCCTAACATCGGAAACAATGAACTGGGTGGGCCTGACTCTGATACCATGATAAAGAAATGGACCTTGGGTCTAACTCAACCTCAAAAGCTAGCTCATGAGGGGAGGATTGCCTAAGACCATATAAGGAGACCAAGGATCCTTTAACCCAGCGATGTGGGACTCCAACAGTTATATTTAAGTGTACCAATTTGAGGACATAGACAAATTTAAATTGCAAAGATCAATTCCAGGAGAGAAAAATAAAGGACTAGAGAGGGTGAGCTTAAAAATAAGTTACAGTAGGGGACAAACAGATTCTAGTTACCCTAACTGACAAATGGACACGCTATAAGTATCTTTTCCGTTATGCAGTTAAATTGGAGATAGATTGCGGTGTTTCTAGAAAAGGGAATTTAGACATCAAAATAACATGAAACTACCTTTTAGAGAAAGCAAAAACAGAAGCATGATAATATCGTTGAAAGTTGGGAGATTACTAAGACTGTAATGAAATAATCTAATAATAATGTCATAATGTTTAGAATGAAAGAATTAGATTTTTTTTATTTTTTTTATTTCTATATTTCATGTATTCTGGCATTTTGTAAATAGGTGAACGTAGTTTGCAGATTGGGCTTCGTCTTCACGAAACAGAGAGATATTTCTAATTCTGCGACCCGAGGATCCTTTAAATTCAACTTTCTGCTAGCGGGTTGTTACCTGGGTTTCACCGTTCTTCCAAATTTTAGCTTCCAATTTTTATCCAAAACTAATTCTAATCAACTCCAAAGGATCTGATATTTGATGTTCAACTATTTTTCAACAATCCCCAATCAAATCCAATCGAAATTCAGTTGAATTCAAATTTTGATCAAAACATTGGCTCCAAGCAACTCAACATTGGTGGAAACTTTCAGTGTTTCTTTGTTTCTTTATTTTTAGTTTTTGTAGGTTTTGATGGAATCAAAAGATATAATCAGTATTTGTAGAAACAGAACACTAGCCCATGCTCTGATATTAAACCGATTGCAGAAATAGAAGTAGAAGATATAAACTAGACAGAACTTTGATTATAATAGACATTGGTGGAAGAAACCAAATACATTATATCATATGAATCAAATAACACCTAAGTTATACCAAACCTTTAAGAGGCATGAATCCTCAATCAAGTACCATTGCAAGTTGGAAATCTAAAAAGGCAGAGAACCTTCTATGATCTCACAAAGCAGTGCAATATTCATTCAAGTCTAAAAAGATGAAGACATATAAACTATTTATATTAGGATTTATATTCAGAACTAACAACAAATGACAACTCTCTCTAAGGAACGTGACAAGACAGCCCCATAACTTTGGGAGAAGGGGTGTGCCTCCTTACAAAGGGGGGAGCAGTTCAAAATTTCCTTGCCAAGCTACATGAAAAATATTTCTGAAAGTCCACAGAAAATTTATTGCGAATTTACCGAAGTGAGAAGCAAAAATATTCTGATAAAGTTGTTCCTCAGTAATCTTAACAGCTAAATCGACAAATTAACATAATTTGAAAACTTTAGTACATTCTGTGATCACGGTCTCTACAAAATCAGCTAGGTCTGCAATTGCAAGTGGAAGCCGCGAACGAGGTCTTGGGCAGTCAGGTCTTCTTTTATCCTTTGTGGCTTGTTTGCTCCCTTAAGGCTTCTAATTGCCTTGAATCTTGACCAGTGATATCAAAGGGGCGCTTTAAGCACGCTTAAGCCCTGAAGCGAGGTTCAAACGTGTTGAGCGTTTCGCCTCGCTTTACGTGCACTTCACTGTCGTCATCAAGTTTTGAAGACATTCTTTTCTTTGCCAATGAGTCTCTTCTGAAGACGCAACACTAAAGCATTGATATTTCATTTTATCGTAATTGTTTTTCAATTTCTTTTTTCATATATTTGTCATTCATGCTTATAATTATTAGTCTTGGACTAAACATAAATATTTTTTATTTTCTCTCCCTTTGCGCCTTTGTCATTGAAGCCCACAAGTTTATTTGTGCTTTTCGCTTTAAGCCCCAACAGACCTTAGAGCTTTTTTGCTGTTTTCGCATTTGATAACACTGATCTTGATATCCTCCTTTCAGATATCCAGTTTAACATATTGTGGATCTTGAAAGCTTCTTTAATGGATCTTCCAAGGCATCTTAAGCTACTAAGAAGTCATTGAAACCTCTTAAGCTCATGATGGATTCCTTGGATTCTATCAAATAACAATGATGCACCTTCTCCAAGTCTGAATATGTGTGTAGTTTTGATGGTGCAGCCAGCTGTTTTATATTCGTCTTGAAAACCGCTCTTAGGACTGGCTCCTTGTTGGATTGAACATTTAACAGTATAATTATTGTGTTCCAATAGAACTGTATAGCTGTGCGTGTAACTTCTGCTTATATTCTCAGGATTGGCAGTGGCTGGAGATCCAAATTTCAGAACTTTTGAAGCTGCATTTCCATATGTTGTTCGGAAGCTTCTCTCTGATAATTCTGTTGCTTCGAGGAAAATTCTACATTCGGTACTTTTACAGCTTTATATGTTTGGTATCTAGTCATACTGTAATTGACCTTAATGGTGTTCCGTGACACATAAAAATCATATTTAAAATGGTGTTCACCAAGCTTATTGTGTTCACTGCTTTATCTAGTAGTTGGCTTGTGGATGGAATTTTGTTAACTTAACAATCTCATATCTAAATATTTAAGAAAAAACTTAGGTGTGATAGTAAATGTATTTTTACAGTGAAACGGGTGAAGTTTTTTTTTTTTTTTTTTTTTTCATTTTTAGAATCATCTTGTATGTTAGTGTATGTCACTACTAGGTGGGTGTCCTATTTTCTATTGCTTAGTTCCTATTTTTCTTATTCCGTGTTGCTCTTATTTTCCGTATTTCATATTCCTGTGATTTTATTCTATTATTTTCTATTCTTTATTTCAGTTATGTCATCCATTCCCTTGTTTATTATCCTTATCTTGAGCCGGGGGTCTATCGGAAACAACCTCTCTGCTTCTTCGGAGGTAGCGGTATGGACTGCATACATCTTACCCTCCCCAGACCCCACGCTGTGGGAATACACTGGGTTGTTGTTGTTGTTGTCGTTTTAGAATCATCTTGTAGTCCTTGATTCTTTTATTGGAACCCGCTTCATGCTTACTTTACCTTGAGTATTTCTTCTCCTTGTTCTGTTAGACAGTTTTTCTTCTATTTTTACTGATAGAGTGATAATGTTAACAAAAAGATGACTTTAGACTTCTGGATCACCCCTTTCTTCAATGTTATCTTGCTGTTTCCCATTCAGGTGGTATTAAACAGAAAGAAAGAATTTCAATGGCAAAAACTAGCTCTTTTCTTAAGAGTGGCAGCAACTAGGTACCATGACGTAGTCCATTCTACACTTATTTTTTGTTTTTCTATTCAGTATATTTTTAAGTGAATGTTAGTGTTGTTTTTTAGTGTGTTTTAAATGCTTCTTCCTTTGACATCCTTTTCTGTTACTTTTGCAAAAAAGAAGAGAGAGACAAACTTTTCTAGATATAGGAGACCCAAACTGCTCATCATCGCTACCTGGCCTTCTCATTATCTTTTATAATGTCTTTCTACTTCGCTTTCTCAGTTCTTAATATCTTGTTTTTTATATGAGGTTAGAGTTTGCTTTCTTTTTCTTCTTTAACTGCTTTCTCAAAGGATGTGAAAACTGTTATTATGTATCCAGTGGTAAAAGGCACTCTGTGTCCTTGAGACGTGAGAGCAGTAGTATGTGTTTTGAGTGGATGGTAATATTTTAGCAGGAGAATAAGGAGGGACGAGAAGGAAATAGTCATCTGGTTTTTTTCTTTTCTTTCTGTGACGAGGAATGACAAGCTTTGGTATTAGTATGTCTTTTTAAGAAGCTTGAGGAATGACACAGTGGACTAATAGCAAATTAGTTCCCCTAAACTTTTACGTCTCCCCAAGCAATTTTAGGAGAAATGCACATTTCATACCACATTCAGTTAAAATTTAATGCATTCTCTATTCAGTGAGGATGTCTGAAAGAAAAGACTTGATGGGCCAGTTTGCTACTGCATTTGGTCGCATCTTTTAGCTTCACTTTCCGACACAATGGCTGTTAGAAGCTTTTTCCCCTAGTACGTTTTGGATGTTGATTGCTAATTTTTCCAGGAAAGGGTTTAACACTGTCATGGTACCAAATCCTCAAGCATCTCTTTCTTATTTGAACTCTATCATGGTATCAAATGCTCAAGCATCTCTTGCTTATTCTTCTGATGGAGCTGCTGGTGTATTCGATGTTGCAAACTTGGTGTTGAGAATACTACCATCTGAAGACGGTATTGTGCTGCGAAGATTGCTCATGACGGCAGTGAGTACCTTTGCCTGATATATTGCCTTTGACGAGATATTCTTTTACTGTTACTTTAAATATGAAAACCCGTTTCTTCTAACACAATCAACTGCAAACTATGGGCCTTAAATGGGATCTGGAGAGGGATTGGGGGTTGGAAGTAGATTCTTGCATTGGGTCATCTAGTTTGTTTAAGTATCTAAATTCAGAGATGGAAAATTCGCTCTCATTATATGTGCTTGGTGTCTTGAGGAAAATGTTTCTGTGAACATGTGGAGGTGAAATAATATGCTAACCTAGTATTATCTATTTTTCATTTGGAAGAACTAATCTGTATCTACATGTGTCACAATTTAATAACAAATTCTCTGTGGTAGGATGGTGCTTCATTAGTTAGAGCATTTATTTCCAAGGAGGCAAAATTCTTCTGTCAACACCTATGCAAAATTGTTGCCAATATACTGTCCCAGTGGATATTTGAAACACTTGGAAGTAATGTAATTAGCTCCCAAGTGCAGCTAACTGGTGCGCCCAATGTAATGCTAGGATCGTCTTCTGCGATATTCTCACGGGACTATGATTGCAAGTCAACCCTCAGAGATCGCCGGCTTAAACTGATTCTCTTCAAGGTATTAGGTTCTGCAAGAAAAAGTCCAACACTGATGATGAGGTTTTTCTGCTCTTCATGTCTGATTTTTATCAAAGCATCGGCTTTGGCTTGTCATCAGGTTTTGGTTTGTCTCTCTAACGCTTACCTGGACCGTGTATCACTTGCTCCACGGGAAGTTGTAGTTGGTGCATAAAGTTTCGGTTGGGCCACAGTCAGTTAAGTTATTCAATACCCTCTTTTACATGTTAGATCAAGGAGATTGCAACAAATCCCATATTACAGAAGCCATGATACCAAAATCTAGTAGCATAGCAAAGTGTCTTTGGTTTACTTGAGCTAAAAGAGAAGTTAGCACTTGCAGCAACTTCATGTACATGCTATCATTGAAACCGTCGACAGATATCATACTCGCTCGCACTTTGGAAGTTGTAACAGAGGACTACCCTTTGGGTGACGTTATAGGAAATTGCATAGGACAGCTAATTGTAATCTCCTTGTGCACGTACATCCTCATTCTTATCCTTACTGGTTCGAAAGATTTGTACATCCTCTTGTACTATATAAAAAACGAAGGCTTCTTCTATAATGTTAGATTGAGGGTTCTTTTTTGGGAAAAATATATAGTTCGGCATTCAGAGTTGTTCATTTTGGAAATCACAGTGTTAATTACTACTACACCAAGGAATTACACAAATTAGCAACTTTTTTTTTTTGGTAAACACTAATTAGTAATTAAACACCTGTTTGTTTGCCATAAAATAATCAAGTGTAATTTTTGTTGTCATGTTTAGTTGCACATATGTAATTTCATATTTGATGCTTTTCATTCTAAAAAGTTTAGTTACAAAAGAAAATACGTAAAATGTTTTCAAATTCTAACAGAGATAAGTTTTTAAAGAATCAAAGATAATTAAAAATGAAAAGGATAAGGAGTCTGAAAAGTCATATGATAATTACATCATGCAATTACCGCTCTCTTGAGTTGAAAAGTATACTTGCACATCACTTAACGCTGAATTTCATGCCGATGTACTAATTACATGATCGGATAAATAAGCCTAACTATGCTGTTTATGAGTGCGGAACCTACTTACCAACAGAAACGTCAAGGTGACAGAAACGGAACATGTTTTCAAGGTATAATACATAAATATGACTTTAAACTTTGATAGTATACAAATATGACCTTTAATTATTTAAAACTGCACAAATATGACCTTCGATCCTACGTGGCAAAATGCGCGTTCAACATGTAAAATTGGGCGCGTCCAGCTTAAAATCTAAGGGCATAATACATAAATATGACCCTAAACTTGACATTAAATTATAACTTTGATTTTAAACTTTAACAGTGTACAAATATGACCTTTAACTATTCAAAACTGCACAAATATAACCTTTAAATGACTTTTCACTATTATTTTTTCATTATTTTTGGTTCAAAGATGAAAATGACATCTAATTTCTTTTATCATTGCGGAAAAAGAGCAATATTGAAGATTTATTAATTAGGTGAGTTAGCTTCATACAAAAAAATCGCGCGAGTATGTATATATATTATAAAGCAAAGGGCGAATTTATGTTATATAATATATCTAAATATAATTTGTTTAAATATTAAATTAAAGATGAAATTATACTAATAATAAAATTTTTTTAGTTTTTACAAAACGTTATTAAATTAACGTTATTAAGGATAGTGGTAGTATATTAAATTAATGTTATTAAAATGTAACGTTATCAAAACGTTATTAAATTAACGCAGGGGCGGACCTACGTGGTTGTCATGGGGTTCACCCGAACCCCCTCAGTAAAAAAATTACGTTGTATCTATAAGGTAGAAAATTTATATTTATGTATGTATATTAATGTTGAACCACATGAAACAAGGTACTTAGATAGCCCAGCGGTGTTATTTGCCCTTCTTGGGTGCTTCATTCAGCCTACTGCACGGGTTTGATCCTTGCTAGGGATTTTTTTTTTTCAATAAAGAAAAAGCTAGGTGCTGCTGCTATGAAAATAAATAAAAAAAAGTATTATAATAATAATAATAATGACCCGTTTTAACACACAAAGCAAAACGTTGACAGCACACAAATATTTTTTTAATAAAAAAAGTTAGGTGTTGCTGCTATAGAAATAAATAAAAAAATTATAATTATAATAATAATAAAAATGACCCGTTTTAACACAAAAAGTAAAACTTTGACAGTGCACAAATATAACCTTTAACGATTTAAAACTGCACAAATATGATCTCCCTCTAAGTCAGCCCTTTTAACGACGTGACACCGTGTGATTGGATTAATTTTTCACGTAGGCGCGAGTGAAATCACGCATGGGGTTGCAAAATTGGAGGTCATATTTGTTCAGGTTTTGAATAGTTAAAGGTCCTATTTGTGTACTATCAAAGTTTAAGCTCAAAGTTATAATTTGGTGTCAAGTTTAGAGTCATATATTATGCCTTTTCAAAGAGATATCAAAATTGATATAGTGCACTAAATTAGTGTGCTATGCTCTCATTTCAAACGATGTTCAGGTTAATAAAGATTGAACTGTTAAATAATTATACAACACATTAGTTTAGTGCGCTATATGAAACTTTATCTTTAGGGCAGATTTTATTTTATTTTTCCAATTTTTTATTGTAGGCTTTTTCACATATTTTAGAATATTTTTTATATTTGATGTGACATATCATTTTAGTGGACAAAAATAGCAAGCTATGTTGCTTTGTTCATCGGACTTTTCCCCCCAAAGCTCTTCAAAAATCTATCTAAAGAGCCCAAAACATGTCATGTGAATCATATTGAAGTTCATCTCTCATAAATCTCTTTATATTTTTCTTCATTTTAATCTAAAAATTGTTTATTGAACCAACCACTAGGATTTTCATATTTTGGAATGGTGAAATTATTCAGAGGGTAATAATGTACATTATAATGGCCCGTCCCAATGCAAGGTTAAGTATTCAATTCAGTTGGCTACAAAAACATTTGTGCTTCAGTCTATAAGAAGATGGTGTGTAGGGATGATTAGATGGACTCTTATTTTATGTTCGTTTTTACATGTGGACTTTTAATTCATTAAAAATTAATATTTTAAATATTTTTTTTATGAGTGTAACACACTTGCTCACGTCAGTTTCTACGTTATTTTTGAATATTATATTAAATTTCATGTCATTTTTAAAATTCTACATAAGAAATTAAATATTAAAAATAAATTTAATTAAATATTTTTTTATAAATTATAGAAAAATTTAAATAATCATATTTTTATTTTTGCTCATAAATTAAATATCAAATTCATTCCAAATAATTAAAATTCTTCTCCAACTAATTTAAATTTTTAATTATAAATTCATATATACAAACATAATGAATTTTTAATTTTTAAATTTGAATATCTTTAACAAATTCACAAAAACTTTAAGATTTTTCAAGTTTAAATTATTAATGAATAATATTAAATAAAAAATAAAAAATAAAATTTTTATTATTTTGGGAGGCTTCAAGCTGACAGATCCTTCAAGAACCTCTGATATGGATCCTCATCACTGACTTTCTTCTCACACAATTCTTTGGCTTTCTTGATCACACTTTCCATTCTACATCTCCCATTAAACCCCTCCGTTATCACCTTCCATCTTCCTCAACAAATCCTCATCCCCTTCACTCCACACCCCTTCCCCCCTCCCTCCACTTTTCCACAAATTCCCAACCAACCCATTGCTTTCCTTTGAATTCGGAATGGACCCATTAATTTTTTCCCGGGTTTAGATCACAATCGACAATCATAATCGGGTTAAAATCAACGTTTTTATTGATGGGTCTATTGGATATCCAATTAACCACACCCTCTGCAACCCGTAAGACCTCATTGGAGAATTACTCCTCTACCATATCAAAATGCAATTCTTGTTTAATTCAATAATGGTTGTAGTTGACTGGGAAGCTACTTTAGTAGATTAACTCTCAACATACTAGATTTGTAGCTGAGGAGTTGAATAGATCTTCAAGGAGCTTGGATTGCATTGACATTTAAGAGAATTTTAAATGACCTTCGAGCAATCTGCCCAAACTCATTATGCTAAATCTGTTGTTGTGGATGAAGAGAGAGTCGATTTGGTAGCTTAATACGTCATGGAGATTCTTCAAGTTCAGATCAAAGTATCAATCCATAAGAAAACGGATCCGAAAGGTTCAAAAGAGAAATAGAAGAAAGAGAGAACCAAGAAGAGAAGAGAAAGGGATAAAGAGATGATGGTTCCGGGTCGGGCAAGAGAGCGGATTGGGGTATGCGGGGAGATTGGATTGGAGTAATGGTTTGGATTGGAGGAGGAATCTAGGTTTGACATCTTCGTCTAAGAACACCATTGATGACAAAGCTTGGGGGACTGATTTTGGAGTGGAGGGGGTGGGGGTCCTTTTTTCATTTTTTATTTTTTTAAAATGATTTTAATGTGAAAATTGATACCCACTTGCACCGACGCGTGTGTAACACCGACGCGTGTGTAATCACACACTTTCCTATTCAGTTTTTTTTATCTCACATAGGCTTGATAATCACACACTTTCCTATTCAGTTATTTTTATGTCACATAGGCTTGATCAACAGTTAAAAAATTTAAAATATTTCATTTTGATGAAGGTTCAAATGAAAAATATATAAGTAGGATATATGAGTAGGAGCATCTATTTTATAAATCAGGCCAAGTATAAAGGTCATCAAACTATTTTGGCTATTGATAATAACAGGATAATATCCAAATTTCTTTTCACCACAAGTAGTTAATTATGCAGACTGAAATATCTATGATGATGAATCTTTGATTGACTCTTTGTGGGCTCTAATTGAAAATATAGCAGGAAAATTACATGGTATAACTCTAACCAGGACATTATATGCTATATCTTCAACAGTGGATGATTTTAATTTTTGATCCCAATAAGAAAATATTTTAAAGACTAGCATTCATTTTTAATATAATACAAGTATAATTTTATATTCTACACTTCAAATTTTTTAAAATTTTTCATACTTATTTGTCTCTCAATTTTTATTTTTTTTTTATTATTTTCACCTTTTTAATTCTTTCCTTTAATTTTATTTTCTTATTTTAATTCATTTGACTCAATCTTAATTTTTTTCTTTTTTTTTTTCTCAAATATTATCTATTTTTTTAATTCATTTGTCTCAAACTTTTTTTTTTTTTTGATTTTATCATTTCTCTTTTTTTTTTCCTTATTTTTCTCAAACTTTATTTTTATTCTTTCCTCTCATTTTTATTTTTCTCAATTTTTTTAATTCTTCGTTTTTTTCTTAATCTTTATTTTTTTTCTTGCATTTTTTCCTCAATCCCTTTTTCTTTATTTCTCTGTTTTGTTTGATCGCTTTTATCCTTTTTTCTCAACGTCTATTATATTTTGCTAATAAATAAAAAATTGGATAATCAAAACATAATATGATAGTGTCAAATCTCACCCATGGGACATAACTTGTTATTTGAAAGTCCTTTAGTTAAGTCTTGCCTTTAATGCAAGCGTTACAAAATGTCTCATAAATTAAAACACAATATGGTAATGTCAACTCTTACTTATGGGGCATAACTTGTTACTTGAAAGTCCTTGGTCTAAGTTTTACCTTTAAGGAAAGAGTTATAAAACATCTCATAAATTAATACATAATGTGGTGGTGTCAACTCTTGCTGGTGGGACATAACTTGTTGTTTGATGATCCTTAGGCTGAGTATTACCTCTAAGACAAGATTTATAAAACATTTCATAAGTAAAATATACAATGTGTTAGTGTTGACTCTTGCCCAATATGCGTAACTTCTTTGAAAATTCTTGGGATAAGTCATGCCTCTAAGGCGAGAGTTGTAGAACATTTAAGAAATAAAGACATAACGTGGTAGTGTCAACTTTTGCCCATGGGACATAATTTATTATTTGAAAGTCCTTAAGCTAAATCTTGCCTCTAAGACAAGAGTTGTCGAATATCTCATAAATGAAGATATAACGTGGTAGTGTCAGCTCTTGCCGTGGGGCATAATTTATAGTTTGAAAGTCCTTGAGCTAAGTTTTGTCTCTAAGGCTATAGTTGTAGAACATCTCATAAATGAAAACATAACGCGGTAGAGTCAACTCTTACCCGTGGAGCATCATTTGTAGTTTGAAAATCTTTGAGCTAAGTCTTGCCTCTAAGGCAATAGTTGTAGAACATTTCATAAATAAAAACATAACGTGGTAGAGTCAACCCTTGCACGTAGAGCATAATTTATTATTTGAAAGTCCTTGAGATAAGTCGTGCCTCTAAGACAATAGTTGTAGAACTTCTCTTAAATGAAAACATAACGTGGTAGAGTCAACTCTTGCCCCTGAGAAATAATTTGTAGTTTGAAAGTCCTTGAGCTAAGTCTTGCCTTTAAGGCAATAGTTGTAGAACATCTCATAAATGAAAACATAACGTGGTAGAGTCAACTCTTACCTTTAAGGTAAGAGTTATAAAATATCTCATAAATTAAAATACAATGTGGTAGTGTCAACTCTTGCTCATGAAGCCTAACTTGTTGTTTGAAAGTCATAAGTCTTGCCTCTACAATGTGGTAGTGTCAACTCTTGCCCATGAAATGTAGCTTAGTTTGAAAGTCATAAGTCTTGTCTTTATAATGTGATAGTGTCAATTCTTGCTCATGAGATGTAACTTGAATTGAAGAAATCGAAGAAATGAATAAGAATAATAAAAAGTTCAGAAAAAGAAGAAAATGAAGAAAAATATTAAAAAATTAAAATAAAAGAAAATCTAGAAGTTGAGAGAGAATGAGAAAAAAAATAAATGTTGATAAAAACTAAAAAAATATTAAATAAAAATAAAGGCCGATAAAAATTTTAAAAGAAAAAAAGAAAAATAAAAATAAAAATAAAAGAAAACTAAAAAAGTTTTTTTTTATTAAAAGTGGACATTGAGAGGTGTAAAGAAAAAAAAGTAAGGGTTGAGAAAAACTAAAAAGAACAAAAAAAAAAGAGAAAAAATAAAAAATCAAAGTAAAAAAATAAAAAAAAAAGTTGGGAGGAAAAAAAGAAAAAAAGTAAGGATTGAGAAAAATAAAAAATAAAAAGAGAAAAAAAAATAAAAATCAAACTAAAATTAAAAAGAGAAAAAAATAAAAGTTGAAAGATATAAATATGGAGTTGTTATCCATTATGAGGATCATTTATGTGATTTACTCCATTGATCAGGGGCAATTTCGTCCAAAAAATATTAGTTAATAGGTAAAGGCTATTTTAAGGAAGTTTTTTTATTTGCGGCTAAAATTTGAAAGCCACCCCAATTTGGGTCTATTCCTGAGAGTTACTCAACCCCAATAGTGGGTGACTTTGAATTTTTGACCCCAACAAGAAAAATGTTTAAAGACTAGCCTTCCGTTTTTTTAAGTATAGTACAAGTACAGTTTTGCCCCTATACACCTCAAATATTTTTTAAATTTAATATATTCATTTGTCTCTCAAATTTTATTTTATTTTTATTATTTTTACTTTTTTATTTTATTTTCATATTTTAATTCATTTGTCTCAGCCTTTAATTTATTTATTCTCAAACATTATCTATTTCTTTTTTTTTTTCTTTTTTTTTTTTTAATTCATTTTTTTCAACTTTTAATTTTTGTTTTTTTCATTTTTCTTTTTTTCCTTATTTTTCTCAAACTTTATTTTTATTTTTTTTCTCTCATTTTTGTTTTTCTCTTGATGTTTATTTTTTTCTCGTCTTTTTTTACTCAATCTCTTTTTTATTTCTCTATTTTGTTTGAGCTCTTTTTTCTTTTTTCTCAACTTCTATTATATTTTGCTAATAAATAAGAAATTGGATAATCTGCAAATGAATCTTCTTTTTTTTGACATCAAAGAAAATTTAAGGGCATGAACTGTTGTTAGAAAGTTCTTTGGGATTAATTTTGCCTTTAACATACAAATTATAGAACAACTCATAAATTAAGGCACAATGTGGTAGTGTCAAGTCTTGCTTGTGGAGCATAACTTATTGTTTGAAAATCCTTGAGTTAAGTCTTGCTTCTAAGGCACGAGTTATAGAATATCTCACAAATAAAAAAATATGACAGTGTCAACACTTGTCTATTGGGTGTAACTTATTCTTTTGAGAGGTTTTTGAGCTATGTTTTGTCTTAGAGGCAAGACTAATAGAGCATCACATAAATCAAGATACAATATGATGGTGTCAACTCCTATCCATGGGGCGTAACTTGTCGGCTAAGTATTGCTTTTAAGGCAAGAGTTATAGAATAAATCATAAATCAAGACACGATGTAGTAATGTCAACTCTTGTCCATGGGGCGTAACTTGCTGTTTGATAGTCTTTAAACCAATTCGAGACTTTAAGACAAGAGTTATTGAACATCTCACAAATCAAGACATAATGTAGTAGTGTCAACTCTTATCCATGAGACATAACTTGTTGTTTAAAAGTCCTTGATTTAAAAAATATCTCATGAATCAAAACAGAATGTGGTAGTGTCAAATCTTACTCGTGGAGCATAACTTGTTGTTTAAAGGTCCTTGGGCTAAGTCTTGCCTCTAAGGCAAGTGTTATAGAATATCTCATAAATCAAAACACAATGTGGTAATATCAACTCTTGTCCATGTGATACAACTTGTTACTTGAAAGTCCTTGGTCTAAGTCTTACCTCTAAGGGAAGAGTTATAAAATATCTCATAAATTAATATATAATATAGTGGTGTCAACTCTTGCCCATGAGGCACAACTTGTTACTTGAAAGTCCTTGGTCTAAGTTTTTTCTCTAAGGGAAGAGTTATAAAATATCTCATAAATTAATACATAATGTGGTGGTGCTAACTCTTATCCATAAGGCATAACTTATTGTTTGATGGTCCTTAAGATGAGTCTTACCTCAAAGTCAAGAGTTATAGAGCATTTCATAAGTTAAAAACACAATGTGTTAGTGTTGACTCTTGCCCTATGTATGTAACTTATTTGAAAATTTCTGGGATAAGTTGTGCCTCTAAGGCGAGAGTTGTAGAACATATCACAAATAAAGACATAACGTGGTAGTGTCAACTCTTGCTCGTGGGGCATAATTTGTTGTTTGAAAGTCCTTGAGCTAAGTCTTTCCTCTAAGGTAAGAGTTGTAGAACATATCCTAAATGAAGACATAACGTGGTAGTGTCAACTTTTGCCTGTGAGGCATAATTTGTAGTTAAAAGTCTTTGAGCTAAGTCTAGCCTATAAGGCAAGAGTTGTAGAATATCTCATAAATGAAGACATAACGTTGCAGTGTTAACTTTTGCCGGTGGAGTATAATTTGTAGTTTGAAAGTCCTTGCGCTAAGTCTTGCCTCTAAAGCAATAGTTGTAGAATATTTCATAAATGAAAACATAATGCGGTAGAGTTAACTCTTGTCTGTGGGGAATAATTTGTTGTTTGAAAGTCCTCAAGCTAAGTTTTGCCTCTAAGATAAGAGTTATGGAGCATTTCATGAATGAAAAAATAATGTGGTAGTGTCAGCTCTTGCCCGTGAAAATAACTTGTTATTTGAAAGTCATAAGTCTTGCTCTATAATGTGGTAGTGTCAACTCTTGTCCATTAAATGTAGCTTGTTGTTTGAAAGTCACAAGTCTTGCCTTTATAATATGATAGTGTCAACTCTTTCTCATGTGAGGTAACTTGATTGGAAGAAATTGAAGAAAAGAACAAAAATAATAAAAATTAGGAAAAAAGAAGAAAATGAAGAAAAATATTTAAAAAAAATCAAAGAAAATGTAGAAGTTGAGAGAGAACGGAAAAAATAAAGGTTGATAAAAATTAAAACAAGAAGAATTAAAGACCGAGAAATTTAAAAAGAAAAAAAAAGAAAAGAAAAAATAAAAATAAAAAAAATAAAAAACATTTGTTTATAAAAGTAGGCATTGAGAGGAGTAAAGAAAAAAAAGTAAGGGTTGAGAAAAACTAAAAAGAACAAAAAAAAGAGAGGAAAGGAAAAATAAAGTCAAAGTAAAAGAAAAAAGAAAAATAAGAAGTTGAGAGGAAAAAGGGGAAAAGAGTAAGGGTTGAGAAAAAATAAAAATAAAAAGAGAAAACAAAAAACTAAAAATTAAAGTAAAATTAAAAGAGAGAAATAAACATTGACGGATGAATAAGTATGGAGTTGTTATCCATTATGAGGATCATTTATGTAATTTACTACATTGATTAAGGATAATTTTGTTTGAAAATATATCACTTAATATCTGAAGCCTATTTTTATGAAGGTTTTTTATTTGCGGTCAAAACCTGAAAGTTACCTTATTTTGGGGCTATTCCTGTAGTTTTACCTATATATAGAGAGATAAGAAATAAAGACACCATTAAAGTTGTCTCAAATTTTCAAAAAACATACTTCAAGTTTGCAGGGGGTTCTATTACCCCCTTGAACAATTTTAAACTAGTAAAAATATAATTTATTTCGGCCAATTCTAATTTTGAGTAAGAAAAAATTTTGCACACACCAATTACTAATAAACAAGTGTCAAAATGTTTTTAAAAAAGAAGAAAAAGACAGTTTTTAACAAAAATTAAGAAATGTTTTCTTAAATTCAAGAAGGGGGAGGGGGGTGAATTGAATTTTTTTTGTGAGTCAACTACTGACTCTTTATAGTCGATTCACCTGCAGATCATTACACTTTAAAATACAAGTTAGATTTAAAACAATTAAGCAAATAAGTAATCAAACATAAAGTAAAGACACAAAGATTTATCCTAGTTCAGAACACCAATGCGGTGCCTACTTCCTGTCCCCTTGGGTTTCAAAGTTTTCTTAGATCGTTCAATATCGCGCTTGAGTATAATAGTGAGAAACAAGATCTGAAGACTTATTTTATTTTCAGATCTTGTGACACAGCTTCAGTTAATGTTATAAAGTTGACTCGATCCTACTTTTTATATAACAATTATAAACTAAAAGTTACAAAGCCTTTTGAGACTAAGATTGAGACACTTTGATATTCTTCTTTGAAGTTGCGTGACCCGTGTCCATCTTCAGTCTTCCTCTTTTATAGTCTTCGACTACTCTTCATAATGAAATATAATAAATTTCTTCTCAATCAAGGATTTGATTGATTCTTGGATTAGAAATGTAGCCGTATGATATTTCCATATACGATTTTTACTCACATCCATATCAGATATGTCCGTGATCTATTGTTTCTTTTGGTCTCATAGATATTGGTGTCTTTCTAAATATGTTTGTGACCTTTTTCTTCTTTTACTTGATCGTGATTGATCTGATTTTCTATGACTTTTGGGACTGAGATTATCTTTCCACTTGATCTCATTGTGATTGATTTACTTGAATGCCATGGATTGTGAATTGATTTCCTTTCTTTCCTGATATCATTCCATTTTTGGAGCTTGTGATTGATTTACCTGGATGCCGTGGATCGTGAATTGATGTCCATCCATTCTGGATGTCCTTCCATTCCTGGAGCCGAATTCCTTTATCCTTCTAATATTAGCAGTCTTGAATATCCTGCAAAGATATACTTGTTACTTTGTCATTATTAAAATGTAGACTTAGGAGGCTAATAATATCCCCTTTTTTTATAATGACAAATAAGAGTAAACATCAGTTGACTTTCCTGTCTGTCATCTTGCTCCCCCTGACTTGTACAAGTATTAGTTGACTTGCTCTGCTCTCCCTGACTGGTAGACGACTCTGATGTTCCTACTTTCTCCCCCTTGGACATAATAAAAAAGAAACAACATGCAGGCAACACATAGACAAAGAAATCCACATTTAGAGATACAACAAGGAGTAAGAAAGTGAAATCGTTTTACAACCTATATGGATAATAAATATATGAGAGATTTATGCATGTTGTGACAGAATCATTCAAAGGATTTCTTATTTAACAAAAATCGCGGCAACATACTGTCCAAAATAAGGCTTAAAAATCATTAATTCTAAGAATACCAATCCTTTTTCTAAGGGAATAAAATCTTTCTTCTAGCAGGGATTTTGTAAAAATATCTGCTAGTTGATTTTCGGAGTCAATAAATTTTAGATTAAAATCACCATTCTCTACATGACCTCGAATAGAATGATGCCTAATATCAATATGTTTAGACCTAGAATGATGCACAATATACTTAGATAAGCTAATAGCACTGGTGGTATCACACGTAATAGGAACAAATTCAAAAGATAAGTCAA
This sequence comes from Capsicum annuum, assembly GCF_002878395.1. Lineage (NCBI taxonomy): Eukaryota > Viridiplantae > Streptophyta > Magnoliopsida > Solanales > Solanaceae > Capsicum > Capsicum annuum. The sequence continues at coordinate 163,209,251 of NC_061122.1, read as the reverse complement.
AGTCTAGAAGCTGATGGATAATTCATAAGATTTGAGTACCACAACTTCCGACAGCTATGTATTCAGCTTCAGTGGTTGAAAGAGCAACAAAATTTTGCTTCTTGCGATGCCATGAGATAAGAACATCACCAAGAATTTAACATGTTCCACTAGTGCTCTTTCTATCATTTTATCTCCTTAAAATCAATATATGAAGAACCAAATAAATCAAAACATGAAAAGTAGGGATACCATAGTCCAAAGTCTTGAGTTTCTATTAGATATCAATGACTCATTTGACGGCAGTGAGATGATACTCCTTAGGAGTCGTCTCAAACCTGGCACATTTACACACACTGAGAATAATGTTTGGTCGACTTGCAGTCAAGTAAAGTAGAGATCCCATCATCCCCTGGTACAACTTTTCATCAATGTTTTTTCCAACAAGTCTGAATCAATGCTTGTGGATGGGCTCATTGGTGTTCCATAGGCCTTTTCTTTTTCCATACAAAACTTTTTGATGGGTTCTTTCATGTACTTAGCTTGACTGACAAAAGTGTCTTCAAGAGTTTGTTTGATTTGTAATCCCAGAAAGAATGTGAGCTCACCCATAAGACTCATTTTGAATTCTCCTTTCATTAAATTAGGAAAATTCTCACACATAGAGACGTTAGAACTACCAAAATGATATCATCAATGTAGATTTGCACAATGAAAAGATTTGAATCAAGCTTTTGTATGAATAGAGTTGTATCAATTTTACCCCTTTAAAAATTGTTATTTAGTGAAAAAGTACTCGATCTCTCATACCAAGCTTTTGGAGCTTGTTTGAGGTCGTAGAGTGTTTTTGATAATTTGAAAACATGATTTGGATGTGATGGATCTTCAAATCTGAGAGATTGTTTTACAAAAAAATTCCTCATGAATAAAATCATTTAATAAAGCACTTTTAACGTCCATTTGATATAACTTAAAACATTTGAATGCTGCAAAAGCTAATAAAATTCGTATTAACTCTAACCTTGCCATGGGGGAAAAGATCTCGTCATAATCAATACCTTTCTGCTGGGAGTAGCCTTGAGCTACAAGTTTAGCTTTATTTTTGATAACTTTACCTTCTTCATTTAATTTATTTCTGTAGACCTATCTGATTCCAATTACTGAGCAGTTTCTTGGTCTTTTGATCAGAGTACAAACTTAATTTTATTCAAACTGATCCAGTTCTTCCTTCATAGCTTTAATCAATGATTCATCTTTGAGGGCTTCATCGGTTTTCTTAGGTTCAATTTTAGAAACAGGGGCTACAACTGCTTATCTCCTCAATGATGCTCTTGTTTGCACTCTATCTTTTGGATTTTTAATGATGAGTTTGTTTGGATAACTAGCATCATGATTTCATTTTTTTAGAACACTTGGCTTTTCTGTTTCTTCTTTAGTAGTCGACTTTTGGGAGGGTATAATCGACTTGTCTTGTGATGGCTCAGAGATTGTGCTATTACTTTCTTCAGATCACAGATTATCCACCTGTTCTCATCAGCACTCAAACTCATATAGAAGTAATTAGATTTATCAAATAAAATATGCATAGATTCCTCAACACATAAATTTCTTTTTTAAAGGCCATATAGGCATGACTGGTGGGTGAAAACCCAAGAAAAATACCTTCGTCACTTCATGGATTAAATTTTCCCAAGCTATTCTTACCATTGTTGTGAATAAAATATTTACAGGAAAAAGGATGGAAATAACTGATGTTGGGCTTCTTTCCTCTCCTGAGTTCATAAGGCATTTTCTTTAGGATAGGTCGGATCAAATACCTATTGATGATGTGACATGCGGTGCTTACTACTTCTGCCCAGAAATAATCTGGGAGAATATGTTCTAACAATATTGTCTTTAAAGTTTCTTGGAGAGACCGATTCTTCCGCTCCATTACACCATTTTGCCGAGGGGACCAAGGTGAAGAGAAGTTTTGAGAGTATCCGTTCTACGCACAATACTCCTTAAATGCCTTATTTTTAAATTGTCCTCCATGATCACTGTAAAAGTAAGTGATGAGGTGTTCGGCTTCTCTGTGTACCTTTTTATAAAAAATCTCAAAATTTTTGAAAGCCTCATGTTTATGAGCAATGAGCATTACCTTAATAAAACGTGAATAATTATCAACTACGACAAAAATATGTCTCTTTCCACCGATGCTTGCGATTTTGGTAGGGCCAAGCAGATCCATGTGGATTGTTTGAAAAGGTTTGGTAGTGGAGACAATGTCTTTGACTTTGAATGATGTCCGGGTCTGCTTACCCAATTGACAGGCATCACAGATGTGATCCTTTTAAAACTTGAGTTTTGGTAGACCTTTCACTAATTCTAGTCTAGACAACTTTTCAATGATGTGCATACTAGCATGCCCGAGCTTTCTATGCCACAACCAAGTATCATTGGTTTGAACAGTGAGGCAAGTTAAGGTAGTAAAATTGAGACTATTTAAAACATAAAAGTTATTAATGCGTTCATCAATGAGAGAGATGTCTCTTTTGTCATTTTTGATTGAGCAATTTTCGACTTTAAAGAGTACTCTGAATCTGGCGTCATAGAGCTGATTGATGCTGAGCAGATTGTGTTTGAGGCCATCTACCAGATATACTTCTGTGAATTTACATGATGCGCTGAGTTTTACTGAGCCAATTCCGATGACGTTGCCTCTAGCATTGTCACCGAACCTTACTGATCCCCTATCTATTTTGTTTAGAGTAGAAAAATTTTCTTTATTTTTGGTCATGTGTCTGGAACATCCACTTTTAATGACCCAGATTTCTTTCTTATAGTTCTTGCGGACCCGTTCCTGCAATATAAGAAGATTAATTTTTTTAGGTACCCAAGTGGTCTTGGGTCCTTCCAGTTTAGATATTCTTCCTTTGCCTCTCCAAACCCACACACTTTTAGGCTTATGCCTGCAGCTGTATGATTTGTGCCCTCTCTGTCCACATATAGAACAGGTAGGTCCTAAAAAAAAAGATCTTAGTTGATTTAAACGATTCTGAGGAACTTGATTTTTTTTTTTAAAAGTTGGATCTCACAAAACTTTGACTAGGAATTTTCTTAATACTGTTTAACTTTATTTTTACATCATCAAGCTCTTCATAAATCAAGTCACTTTTAATTTGACATGCTTTAATTTCTATTTGATGACTTCTCTGTTCCTCCTCAAGTTATTGTTTAAATCAGGCTTTGCAACTTTTCTTCTCTTAGGAAAGTTTTTTATATTCTTCTATAACCTTTTGAAGCTCGTCAGTTATCAAATCTATGTTAATGAGTTAAAATTGATGTTACATGTGTTGTTGAGTTTTGATTCATGTTTGTTTACAAGATTCATGAGCTTTGACCCTAGTAGGTGGAATCCATGTGAAATTTGTGATGAACCTTCCTTATGTTGCTTTTTATGTGATGTGTTCATGTCAAATGGGTGTAGAAATGGTTGAATAAGCGAAGCATGTTCCCCCTAGGTTTGATAAAGGGCTTAGGTGAAACATACGGGCCATTGTAGTATGTTGAAGATGAAACCCCAAATTGTGAGTTAGTTTATGCATGCCTAGTGTTTGATAAAATGCCCAAGTAAATGAATAATTCCATGGTAGTAGAAAATCACCAAATAAGTGTGAACACATGCATGTCTAGTGTTTATTGAAGAGCCTTAATGAATAAGTGGAGATGTGATAGTAGTAAATTCCCCAATTATGTGCTCTTGATATATGCTAAGTTTTTAATACATGCCAAGTGGTTAGCAAGTAAGTTATGACATGATAGTATGAAGTTTCCCAAGCCATGTGATATCCAAACACATGTCAAGACTGATTTAGGTATTAAATAGTTGAGGTAAAACCCTATTGAATGGAGTACGATCTAGTAGTATGTTTCTCCTACGTTATTATATGATTGTGATTCAAAGATGCTTAAAGTGACCCTTAGTGATTGTGATAATGAATAAATGTTTGTAATCCTTAAATGCTTGAGGTGATATCTTAATGGCTGTGATAAGCTTTAATGATTGTGATGATAAACGAATGCTTGTGATGATGAACGAATTCTTGTGATGATGAATGAATGATTATGGTGATGACTAGTCAAGAATGATTATACTTTACTTTTGTGTTATCGAGTCCTGGGGGTATTTATACCCGATAATAGAGATATTGTCTAGAGCCCGTGTTAGTTTCTTGATAATTCCAGTCGATCCATGATTCTCAGAACTCAGTGAACTATAGAACTTTGTATCCTCAGACAAGTGCAGAACTTAAGAAAGCTCAGTAATCTCAGTTATCTCTGTAATCTTTGTATCGCTAGTAATCTGGCCTTAGTCCTTTAATCAACTCAGATGTAATAGTATTCAAGTGATTCAATTCTAATCTTAGAAGTGATTCGAGTAATCTATTCAAGCTCTGTATCATCAGTCAGATACCATTATTTGATACCTTTTTCGTTAGATATGGAACTAAGTAATCTCAGTATAACTCAGTCAGATATTTTGAGAAACACGATCAACATCAGATTTAGTTCAGTTGTGTTCAGTTAAGATTTCAGTTCAGAGTCTTTTAGTTGGGAGTAGGAGCTAGCACCGAGCAAGGAAAGGGATGGGAGCTCCCCGTCAGAGAGGCCGAGTCGTTAGGAGCAATCCCTGAAATCCAGAACTGCATAGCCAGTGCAGGATGCAGGAGTCCCCGTCAGTAGAGGCTGTCACCGTTAGAGAGGTTTGACTATTATATTACCTCAGGCCGACTTCTTACGAGGGTCATCCCATCAGAGAGGCTTGACCAGAGAGGTCTTTACCCGTGGTACAGTATTGACACCCTTCCAGCTGAGGTTACAAGTTAGACCCCACCTGTGGTAGGTTGGGGCATGTCAGTTAAGTAACTACTTCCCACAGTTGCAGTTTCAGTATCAATCTTTAGAAATTAGGATTGTATGGTGTAGTCGTCTATCTCAGTGAGGAACTCAGATAGTTCCATTAATTCATGGACCATACCATTAGATAGGCTTGGTATCATATATAGGTTCTTATTATCATATCTAGAGATCTCCCGTCAGATAGGCTTGATCTCCATCTTAGTTTTTTTTGAGTATTCTTGTTGCCAGATTCAGACATGATCATACTTTTTATCATTGATAATCGCTCCCAAAATAATCTGTTAGAAAAGTTGATCTCTAATTCTATCAGTCGAAAGCAGTAAGCTCAGAATTCAGTCCTTGGTGTAAGTACATCTAGACTCTCTATTATCAATATTAGATGAGTCATTGATTCAGTATCTCAGTGTTAGTAGTGAGTTCAGTCTGCATTAAAGTGGTATCCAAGTTTTAGTATCTAGAGTTATATGATTGTGTTCATGGTCTGTGCATTCATAGATGTGTTCTCATGTGACATCTTCATGATTATTCAGTTTAGATATTGTGCATGCATGAGCCCTTGCATTAGCCTACCTCGTTTACATAGGTACATTCCTATACTGATGCATTTGTGCTATGGTATTTTATTTGACACCATAGGTTTAGAAGCACAGGATCCAAAGTATCCTTTGCAGTTCAGTCCTAGTCAGCAGCAGTAACAATGAGTCCTCTTCTTTCGAGGTTGAATTTTAGTTTACTATTATTGCTTCAGACTTTTTTTATTTTCAATTGATGGAGTTAGTTGGGCACCTGTCCCATCAAATCCACCGTCCAGATAGTTTAGAGGCTTTTCAGATGGATGTATTAGTATTCAGTTTTCTATATTATGAGTATTCATTGATGTATTGAACCTTATGGCTAGTTTCCATATTTATTTCAGATATTATGTAGTGTACAGGTACAGATATCAGTAAAGTGTTAGCTTGTGGTCCTTCAAGGTCATAAGCACCGTGTGACATCTCGAGATGGGATCTCGGGGTGTTGCAAACTTGGTATCAGAGGCTAAGGTTCAAGAGTGTCCTAGGGAGTCTGGAAAGCCGCATCTAGTAGAGTCTTGTGCATCCGAGTGAGCAAGAGCTCAAGTTGGTTCTCAGTCTAATCCATTTGTTTCTTCCAATTACAGAGTATGCCTCCTCCCAGAGATTTTGTCCGTAGGGTTAATGACCAACCCCCACAGCCAGTAGATCCTGAGAATGAGAGTGTCTCATAAGCAGAGTTTTGGGCAGTTTTTCAGGCGCTAGCCTAAGCTGTGACTAATGTTCAGGGGAACCATCAGGCTGCAACCCCACTTTAGCAAGATGGGGACTCAGCCGCAGCCAGAATCAGAAATTTCATGAAAATGAACCTGCCTGAATTCTTTGAGTCTGTAGTAGGTGAGGATCCGCAGCTTTATCTAGAGGAGGTGAATAAGATCACCCAAATTATGTATGTTTCTAAGAAGAAAAGTGTTTGAGTTAGCATCTTATAGGTTGAAGGATGTTGCTCATGATTGGGCAGTAATATGGGAAAAGAGTAGAGGGGAGAATGCAGCTCCTGTGACTTGGCTAGAGTTTCAGAGTGCCTTTCTAGATAGGTTTTTCCTACTAGAGATGAGAGAAGCTAAGGTAGAAGAGTTCATGAACCTAAGGCAAGGTGTAATGACCGTGAAAGAGTATTATCTTAAGTTTAGCCAATTAGTTAAGTATGCTTCTGACTTGATAGCTGATCCTAGAGCGAGTTTGAGTAAGTTTATAACTGGTGTATCTGGGTTAGTGTTGAAAGAGTGTAGGACTGCAATGCTTCATAGAGATATGGACCTTGCTCGACTGATGATGCATGCGTAACAGATTGAGATAGATAAGATGAAGGAGATAAAGAGAGTGAGTAAGAGAGCCAAGGCAGGTAGTCGTGGTTTCTTGTAGTCAGGGTCTTAAGGTGGTTGTAGTTCTCAGTATGGTCAGAGATTTTTATTTCTATCTCCATCTTCAGCTAGTGTACCCGCACCTGTGTTTGGGGTTGTCAGATCTGAGAGAGCGCCAAGCTCCAAAGCCTATAGTAGTGCTAGTGGTGTTTGTACCCATCTGCATTGTGGAGAGTATGACAGGTGCCACCAAGGTATGTGTGGAGCCGATAGTAATGTATGCTTTGGGTGCAGTGAGCCAGGCCATAGAAGGTAAGAATGTAGAGTGCTGACTCAAAGGGGTAGACTCCGTGCATTTTAGGCTCGTCTTGATCGGGAAAGATCCCCTGAAATAGACCCGGGCATGTTATGAGCCCTTCATCTTTATGACGTGCATTGTTAGATCCATTTTTTCCATTTTGAACTTATATGTAGCATGAGTCATGCATGAGTTAATCATGACCCAGTCTGTAGGTACCGTGCGCACCGCCCTAATATTTCAGCTAAGTATGTTTAAAAGGACATAGAGTCCCAAGGGGAGATACCCTATAGTATTATGATGTTGCATGCCATTAGATTCATCCCGATGCATGTTCAGATTTTCTTTATGAAGATAGCATCAGTCGTTATTGTATTGTCAAGTCATGTTATCGAAAGTCAGCTTAGCCGGACATTCATACATTAGATATGCGCATTTAGTAGAAATGAGTTCAGCTTGTCAGCGTGTGATCAGTCATGCATTCTTGAGATCAGCCCAGTTATGAGCATGCATTAAATATGGATGAGTGTTATGAGAATTCAGCTATGAGTAGATTCAGTCGAGTATTACATGCACCAGATATGAATCATGCCCAGCGTCAGAACTCTATATGTCAGTGGTTCCAGTTGCGTAAGCATGCCTTGAAATGTTTCCGTTTCTTGAGTAGGTTCTGTTGATCCATATTTTCAGTCTATCAAGCGACATTCAAGGACAAATGTTCCCAAGGGGAGATAATGTAATGCCCCGCAAAATTCTCTTCCAGTTTGAGCCTTAGAGCATATTTGGTAAAGCAAAAAATTTGAGTCTAAATATTTTAGAAATATCTTCCCAAGTATGAAATACTTTGAATTATGTGGGAATCTATTTGAGCATGAATTAATATCATAGAGGTCCCCTAACTCAAGGACGAGTTGAAAGCTTTCCTATCGTTCAAGTTTTAATGAGCGTCAAAACTTGGGTCAATTTTAGTCGACCATAACTCCTTGTATATGTCGAATTAGAGGACCTACTATATATCAAATATAATCTCTTTGAATTATCTTTCCAACGATATCAATTTTGTCAAAAACCGATATCGGAGCAAAGAGTTATGCCCATTTTACTCCAGCATGTCAGGCTGAGAAACTGAGTGACGACATTCATGATAAGCTGTCATAAGCGTGATGGCCTATCACCAATGTCATCATACCTGGGCAAATTTCTACCTCTGGTGATGACATTTTGTGACAATCCATCACGTCCGTGATGGCCTATCACCAATGTCGTCAACCTTAACCAGAAACTCAAAATTTTACCTTTTGTTATGACATTTCCTGACGAATTATCACCAACTTGACGGCTTGTCACGGATGTCATCAGCTATTTTTTTCCAGCAATTCAAGAAATCTTTTGCAAGGGTATTTTGGTCTTTTCCTATCTTTTGAAGGTCTCTATAAATATGAGGAACCCCATCCAAACCCTAATTTCATCAATTACTCTTCCAATCCTCTCAAGAGAAAAAATCTAGGGTTTCAATTCAAGAACCCTAATCTTCCAAAAATTATCCATAAATTCTTCAAGATTTCTTCAAGAATCAAGTACCTCATAGTGTGGGCTTCGAGAATCATTTATTACAAGTGCGGATAGAGTCTCAAGCTTTAGAATTCATCAAATTTCAAAGATTAAGTTATGTAGATGTTGATTCTTGGGTCCCTTTCATCCAAGAAGCTCAAGAACCCTTTTTAAAATATGAAGATTTTATGTTTGTGAGATTCCATGATTTGTATGAGTTGAAATTGATGTTACATGTGTTTTTGAGTTTTGATTTATGTTTATTTGCAAGATTCATATGGTTTGACCCTAGTAGGTGGAATCCATGTGATATTTGTGATGAACCTTTATTATGTTGCTTTTATGTGATGTGTTCACGTCAAATGGGTGTAGAAATGGTTGAATGAGCGAAGCATGTTCCCTCTAGGTTTCATAAAGAGCTTAGGTGAAGCATAAGGGCCATTGTAGCATGTTGAAGATGAAACCCCAAATTGTAAGTTAGTTTATGCATGTCTAGTGTTTGATAAAATGTCCAAGTAAATGAATTATTCCATGGTAGTAGGAAATCACCAAATAAGTGTGAACCCATGCATGTCTAGTGCTTGTTGAAGGACCTTAGTGAATAAGTGGAGATGTGATAGTAGTAAATTCCCCAATTATGTGCTCTTGATATAGGCTAAGTTTTTAATACATGCCAAGTGGTTAGCAAGTAAATTGTGACATGATAGTATGAAGTTTCCCCAAGCCATGTGATATCCAAACACATGTCAAGAATTATTTAGGTATTAAATAGTTGAGGTAAAACCCTGTTGAATGAAGTACGATCTAGTAGCATGTTTCCCCTATGTTATTATATGATTGTGATTTAGAGATACTTAAAGTGACCTCTTGGCGATTGTGATGATGAATAGATATTTGTGATCCTTAAATGCTTGAGGTGATGTCTTAATGGCTGTGATATGCTTTAATGATTGTGATGATAAATGAATGCTTGTGATGATGAATGAATTTTTGTGATGATGAATGAATGACTGTGGTGATGACTAGTCAAGAATGATTATGCTTTACTTTTATGTTATCGAGTACTGGGGGTATTTATACTCGATAATCAAGCTGTTGTCTAGAGCCTGTGTCATTTCTCAATAATTTTAGTCGAGCCATGATTCTCAGAATTCAGTGAACTATAGAACTCTGTATCGTTAGACAAGTGCAGAACTTAAGAAAGCTCAGTAATATCAGTTATCTCTGTAATCTCTGTATCGCTAGTAATCTAGCCTCAGTCCTGTAATCAACTCAGATCCAATAGTATTCAAGTGATTCAATTCTAATCTCAGGAGTGATTTGAGTAATCTATTCAAGCTTTGTATCATCAGTCAGATACCATAATTTGATTCCTTTTTCATCAGATACGGAACTAAGTAATCTCAGTGTAACTCAGTCAGATCTTTTGAGAAACATGATCACTATCAGATTCAGTTCAGTTGTGTTCAGTTAAGATTTTAATTCAGAGTCTTTCAGTTTTGAGTAGGAGCTAGCACCGAGTGAGAAAAGGGATGGCGGCTCCCCATCAGAGAGGTTGAGTCGCTAGGATCAATCCCTGAACTCTAAAATTACATAGACAGCAAGGGATGCAAGAGTCCCCGTCAGTAGAGGCTGTCATCTTCAGAGAGGTTTGACTATTATATTACCTCAGGCCGACTTCCTGCATGGGTTATCCCATCAGAGAGGATTGACCAGGTAGGTCTTTACCTATGGCACGGTATTGACACCCTTCCAGCTGAGGTTATAGGTTAAACCCCACCTGTGGTAGGTTGGGGCATGTCAGTTAAGTAACTACTTCCCACAGTTGCAGTTTCAGTATCAATCTTCATAAATTAGGACTGTGTGGTACAGTCGTCTATCTCAGTGAGGAACTCAAATAGTTCCATTGATTCATGGACCATCCCGTCAGATAGGCATGGTCTCATATACATATTCTTATTATCATATCTAGAGATCTCCCGTCAGATAGGCTTGATCTCCATCTTAGATTCTGCTGAGTATTCTTGTTGTCAGATTCGGACATGATCATACTTTTTATCATTTATAATCGCTTCCGGAATAATCTGTTAGAAAAGTTGATCTCTAATACTGTCAGTCGAAAGCGGTACGCTCAGAATTCAGTCCTTGATGTAAGTACATCTAGACTCTCAGTTATCAGTATCAGATGAGTCAGTGATTCAGTATCTCAGTGTCAGTAGATAGTTCAGTCTGCAGTAAAGTGGTATCTAAGTTTCAATATCTAGAGTTACGATAATTGTGTTCATGGTCTGTGTATTCATATATGTGTTCTCATACAGCATCTTTATGATTATTCAGTTTAGATATTGTCCATGCATGAGCCCTTGCATTAGCTTACCTCGTCTACATACTCGGTACATTCCTGTACTGACGCATTTGCGCTATGGTGTTTTATTTGACACCATAGGTTCAGAGGCACAGGATTCAGAGTATCCTCAACAGTTCAGTCCCAATCAGCAGCAGTAGTAGTGAGTCCTCTTCTTTCGAGGTCAAATTTAAGTTTACTATTATTGCTTTAAACTTTGTTTATTTTCAGTTGACGAAGTTAGTTGGGGACCTGTCCCATCAACTCCACAGTCCAGATAGTTTAGAGGCTTTTCAGATGGATGTATTAGTATTCAGTTTTCTGTATTATGAGTATTCATAGATGTGTTGAACTTTATGGCTAGTTTTCGTATTTATTTCAGATATTATGCAGTGTACAGGTACAGATATCAGTAAAGGGTTAGCTTGTGGTCCTTTAGGGTTATAAGCACCGTATGACATCTCAGGATGAGATCTCAGGGCATTACACTGACATACTCAGGGATCACCCACTAGATTAGGACTGATCTCAGGGGTCACCCATTTGTTAGGACTGACTCCACTGCAGTTGTATTTATCCGTGGCATGGTATCAACACTCTTCCAACTGGGGTTACAGGTTGTACCTTAAATCAGTTAGAGAAGGGGCATGTCAGTTAGATGATTACTTCCCACAGTCTCAATTTCAGATTCAGTCTCAGTATAAAACTCAGTTCAGTTCTACAGACTCAGGACTGTTAGACACAGTCACTCCGCTCAGTACAAAACTCAGTATAGTTCTACAGAATCAAGACTATCAGATACAGTCACTCAGTTATCAGTAATACAGTGTTAGTATAATCAGATATTAGTAAGTCAGTATTCAGATTCAGTATTCAGTGTCACTAGGATCTCAGTTATAGTTAACATATTCATGCATGTACTCTCAGTCAGTTATACTCATGTCATTCAGTCCGTATTGTTCATGCATAAATACCCATGCATTTCAGCCTACCTCACTGAGCGTACCAGTACATTGAAAGTACTAACACATGCCTTTCTTTTACGCTATGATATTTTATATCATAGGTTCAGATGCAAGAGCTCCCGAGCACCCTTAGCAAATTTAGATTCTCAGCAGATAGAGTAGTGGTGAGTCCTCATAGTTCAAGGACATGATTGTTTTTTTTCAGAATTTTAGTTCATTTTTAGTAGTCAGAGTTAGTGGGGACATGTCCCATCAACTCCACAGTTCAGGTATTTTAGAGGCTTTTCAGACTAGAGTATTTTCAAAAAGATATTTCAGTTTTGGTGTTGTTATACTGTATTCAGTTTATTTTCAGATCTAAACCTCATGACATTTTTTTGCATTTATCTTAGTTATATTGTTGTTATAGTATTAGTATTATTCAGTGCTCACAGCAGGTACCAGTCATGGATTAGCTTGTGGTCCTTCGAGACTATGAGCACCGTTTAGCATCTGGGGTACAGACTCAGGGCGTTACAATGAATTATTAGGAAAAATATTAAGATACATGCATGTCACGACCCGAGTTTCTAAGTCATGATGGCACCTACCACATCCCACCGGTCGGTAAGCCTATAACGTAACCCAGAGCTAATGCAATGGGTTACCTTGGTAGAAATGTCCAACATGGAACCTATATAAGAACACAATATAAACAGTAACATTCATCAATCTAAGACAATCGATATTCAAATACCACTCCAGGGACCTGATAGTATTAGTACAAGAGCGTCTAGATTTGGCAATAGGAAGTTACAACTAAAAGTCTAAAATGTCTTAAATAATCTCATACATTTGTCTCAAAAACAAAAGACAAATAAAGATGCAGGGGAAAGAGGGTAACTCGAACTCCAAGAGCTCACCGTGTCTCCAAATGGTCAACACAGCACGATTTGACTCAACAACAGCAACTAGAACCTAGGTCTGCACTAAAAAGGTATAGAAGTGTATTATGAGTACCAAAACACGGGTACTCAGTAGAAATCATTGGTTGACTGAGTTAAATCGTAATATAAGGACGATATAAGAAAGATAATAGCTTAAAGTAAAGGTACATAATCGAATCTGAATCTTCTTCGATATCACTGTATAGAATAACTAATCTACTAGGATATTAGCATAACATATCATATCAATACATACCATATTCATCCTATAAATGAATAATCATTTCAAAAGCGTAAAGCCACATATATGCAATAACAACCATGAATTTACCATAATAAACACCAACCTTTATTTGAATATAAAGCACAAGAACTTACCACAACGTCCCATACTGCCGGGAAGTACATGTACAGAACACAACCAAGGATTCATCACGATGTCCCATACCGTCGGAGAGTACATCAAAAAATATAATACAAAGGAGCCATCACGGTGTCCCATAACATCGGAGAGTACACCAAAAGATCAACCAACAACATATCAAGGCAATACTATACCACAACTAACTGAAGTCGTGGGTAACTCAAACCCGCTATGGCTCATTTCCGAGATCCACAGTTATCATAAATACCACAATTTAATCACAACGAAACTAATATTGACATAACACAGTTACATAGTTACTTATTCTCTAGCTCATTAATAAACTCCAAAATTAGTCTATACTAGTTAACCTTCATTTCCATAAGCCACTAGATTACAAGTCTTATAGTTACTAGCCATCACTTAAGGGTAAAGCTACAAGTTACCAATGCTACTATTTATTCACCCATTATAAGGCCATTCTCGAGTTAGCATTCTCATCATATAAATCCTCAATTAAGCCACCAGGACATCACATACTAGATGTCAACTTAACTATCCATCATGCAATACCAAGTCTATTATTATTGAGCATGTTAAAACCTTAAGGACTAGTTTTCATATTTTAACTAAGTAAGGTCCACCAACTAGTTCACTAGGCTTCTAGCTTACAAGTCATAATCATTTATTAGAAATAGCTAGTTATCACATAAGCCACTTTACTAGGCAAAATTCCATTACATAACCATTCATTTAAGTCAAGTAGATTTACTAGGTGAACCTTTGGTTCTACACAAGATTACACATACCAATTAGCCTTAACCCAATAATAGGCATAAATTACCTCTAGTTACCAATTAGAGTCAACAAGGGCCACACCTCTTATGTAGTGAAAAAGCACTAGGAATGAACAACAATTTACCAAAGAAGACATCATGTCCCATGTACATAAGTGGTTTGGCCCTACACGGCCTAACCTCACTATGTATTCAAGAATTTATGTAAATTTGCCCCAAATGGAATCATAATATCTTTACCTCTTTCGGGCTTACCGGGAATTATCATAACATCAACATATCCTTCAGATTTACCAATCATCATCTAACATCATCATATCCTATGGATTCACCAAAAATCATCATAACATTAACAATTCCTCCAAATTCATCGAGCATCATCATACTATTCACACATATAGTCAAATCAATAAACATTTACAAGCCACAATAATAGAGTAATAGGGATGTAAGGTAACATATACCATTATACTTTACTATTAACCATCACCACATAATATGAGTAGAAACATAAGTATGAGTATCTAAATGATATACATAATCACCACTTTTCCAAGTCTATATATATCATGACCACAAGATAATCAATCAAGTATACACATTATCCAACCATTAACCATATGCATAAACCGATAATCAGGTTTTACCATAATAATCTAAACAACATAATTTAGACGTTTATCAAGTATCTAGGTCTATAAAGGATTTCATAGTTCAAGCTTAAGGTGGGTCAAGTCCCAAAGTCCCACTCCAAAATTCCAAGAATACCAAAATTCACTATCACAAGACTAGCATCAACCCGGATTTAGGCTAAGTTATCTAAATCACATCATAATCACCACTTTTCCAAGTCTATATATATTATGACCACAAGATAATCAATCAAGTATACACATTATCCAACCATTAACCATATCCATAAACCGATAATAATGTTTTACCATAATAATCTCAACAACATAATTTAGACGTTCATCAAGTATCTAGGTCTATAAAGGATTTCATAGTTCAAGCTTAAGGTGGGTCAAGTCCCACTCCAAAATTCCAAGAATACCAAAGTTCACTATCACAAGACTAGCATCAACCCGAATTTAGGCTAAGTTATCTAAATCACATCATAAGGGCTTATCGTTCCTTACTAAGCCAATAGGGGAAATATTTTTCAAGTATTCTTTCTAAATCAACCCAAAACACCAAGGCCATTTCCCGACTAAGCAATATCTAGGTCAACATACCCTTATGGTTAGGGAGCAACATCATTCTCATCTATTAGAGCAACAAAAGTGTTCTCCTACTATTCACGAAACTACTAGTAGAATTATCCAAGGTTTTAGGCTAAGGGTCAAGCATCACACTTTGCAAGTTCAATAATATATCAGAATCAAGTAATCCCAAATATCATAATTCAATCATTTATCATTGAAACCCCGCCCAATCTCATAAGATATTAACAATTATACTACAATCAAGCTCAATATAACTACAAGTAAGCCTAACCTAACTTGAGACCAACCAACTCATGAACCAACAAGCTTTTCCTTTCCTCTTCTTGAAGCCTCTTCTTCCACGAGCCAAGCTATCATCAATACAATCCAAGAATTACAAAAAAAATAACAATACCCATTATGGCATAATTGTGCCATGGGTTTTAAATAACACCAAGCCCCCCTAGTGGGTTCCACCTTTGAAAAAATAAGTTTCCAAGACTAGCCCATTACTTACATATCATTAGGGAGTAATAAACATTAATTAATTTGAGTAAATCAATCATATTTGGGGATTAATTTATGCCTTAATCTTTTTAGGGTTTTGGCTCTAGAATTCAGGAAAGCAATACCAGACTAGAAGGAATCTTACCTTAGATTCGTAGAAAAAATTTGATTACACAAATTGTTTAAGTTCCTAATAAACCCACAAGACTCACTTGGAAGATTTTACACTACATTAGGGTTTATAGCTTAAGGGGGGGGGGGCACAAAATGGCCAAAATTTTGGGTAAAAAAGCCCTTAAATAGGCATGACCAGCCCTCAGGTCTCGCGGTCACGCCCTTCCCCTAGCCACGGTTGCGGTACCACAGTCGCACCTGGATTACTATAGTCACGATATCTCCTTTTATGCCATGCTCGGCTCAAGCTTGGAACTTGGTTTTGGGCGTTGGCCAATGCCTCTAGATGCGTTTGGAGTCCTATTTGAGCAAATACGATATGTAATCACATAGATTTTGATGTTCCAAATGCATTGGCGATCTCAGATCTTGTATTTAAGGTCATTTTACAAGATTTTTTTCTTAGTGGTTGATTAGGACCAACGAAGACTTTAAATTAAGAAAGTGGCTCTAAATACAAAATAAACTGGTAGGTAACTAATCTATCGATTCTAGCAAGTCACTAATGACTTGGGGCAGCTATCAAGAAGCTCTATCGGCGAAATAATCCAGAATACAGACAATGACTTGAAAGGTCATTACAACATCCACTGCTAAGGAACTTTCATCCCCAAAAGTTAAAGACACAAAAATACCTAAAGGCTCGAATAAATGAGGATACTGGGCCCGCATCTCACTGTCGATCTCCCAATTAGCCTTCTCTACTGTGCGATGCCTCCACTAAACCTTGACTACCAGAATCTCCCTAGTCCATAGTCGCCTCACATTACTAGCCAAAATTAATATGGGCTCCTCTACAAAGGCCAACTGATCGTCCAACTGGACCGTATCCAATCTAAGCACATGAGAAGGATGAAGAATATATTCCGTAACATGGAGATATGGAACACTAGATAAACAACAATAAAGCTTGGAGGTAAAGCCAACTCATAGGCTACCTCACCAACTATGCGGAGAATCTTAAAAGGACTAATATAACAAGGGATAAGTTTACCCACCCTTACTCCCAAATATCATCACACCTCTCAGGTGAAATATGATGGAATACCCAGTCGCTAACTCCGAATCTCAAGGCACGGAGTCTACGGTCGGCATAGGCCTTCTGCCTATTTTGGGCTACTCTCAGCCTATCCTGAATTGCCCTGATTCTATCCGATGAGTCCTGAAGTAAATCTATACCATAGGGCCTAATCTTGAAAGTCTCAAACCATCCTATAGAAGAACGACATCTCCTACCATATAAAGCCTCATAAGGCATCATCTTAATACTAGAATGATAATTATTGTTGTAGGCAGATTCTGTTAATGCTAAGTGTTGATCCCACTGACCTCCAAAATCCATAACGCAGGTTTAAAGCATATCCTTAAGCACCTGAATAATCCACTTGGACTGACCATCCATCTGTGGATGAAAAGTTCTACTCAAATCCACTCAAGTACCCAACTCCTCCTGAAATACCCTCCAAAACCTCAAAGTAAACAGAAAACCATGACCAGATATAGTAGACAAAGGGACCCCATGCAAATAAACTACCTCCTGAACATAAATCTAGGCTAATCTCTCAACACTGATGGTCATCTAAATAGGAATGAAATGGGCCAACTCGGTCAAACAATCCATAATAACCCAAATACCATCATGACCACAGGAAGTATGAGGTAAACCATTAGTGATGTCCATGGAAATCCTTTCCCATTTCTATTCGAAAATAGGTAATCTCTGAGTCAATCTACTTGGATGCTGATGCTTAGCCTTAACCCTTTGACAACACAGGCAACGAGCCATGAAGACTTCCACATCCCTCTTCATAATGTCCTACTAATAAATCTGCCTCAAGTCTCTATACATCTTGGCTGTACCAGGATGAATAGAATATCTAGAGTTTTGAGCCTCATGCAAAATTGACTGAATCAAGTCATCAAGTTGGGGAACATAAATACGACCCTGAAATCTTAAGATACCCTCAAAATCCATGGTGTATCTCCCAGACTCACCACTCACTACCCGATCATAGAGAAGGCACAACTTACTATACTTAAACCGATGGTCATAAATCTACTTAAATAGGGAGGACCTCCATACAAGCCAAAATCCTTACAGGATCCAAAATGTCGATGTGAATTATCAAATTGGGTAAGGATGGGATGTCCTATGCCAAGGGCCTCTGAGAAACTTATATACATGCCAAACTACTGATACCCACTAGCTTGCGACTCAAGGCATCTGACATAACATTCGCCATACTTGGATGATATAAGATAGAAATATTGTAGTCCTTTACCAATTCGATCCACCTATGCTGGCAAGCATTAAGCTCTCACTGGGTCATAAGATTCTAAATACTACAATGATCAGTGAAAATCTCACAACACACCCCATACAAGTAATGCCTCTAAATCTTGAGTAAGAAAACTACTGCTGCCAATTCCAAAGCATGAAGGGGTAGTTGCACTCATGCACCTTAAGCTGTCTAGAAATATAGGCAATGACATGACCCTGCTACATCAGAACACAACCAAGACCAATACTAGAAGCATCACAAAACACTATGAATCCCTTGCCCTCAACTGGAAGAGCTAATACCAGGGCTGAAGTGAGACAATTCTTGAGATTTACAAAGCTCAACTCACACTCCTCAGACTATTAGAAGGGAACTTCCTTCTGAGTCAATCTAGTCTGAGGGGCTGATAAAGTGGAAAAACTCTCAACAAAGCTCCTATAATAACCAGCCAAATCAATAAAACTACGAACCTCAGTCAAAGACGTAGGTCTAACCTAATCATGAATTACTGAAATCTTAGTCGGGTCTACAATAATACCTATCTTGGACACCATGTGCCCAAGAAAAGACACTGACTCAAGCCAAAACTCACACTTGGAGAACTTGGCAAAAATCACATGCTCTCTAAAAACCTAGATCACAATACTCAAATGTTATGCAAGCTCTTCCCTACTCCTCAAATATACAAGAATATTACTAATGAATACAATAATAAAAGAATCTAGATAAGGTCTGAACTCACTGTTCATCAATTCCATAAATGTGGTTGGGGTATTACACCCAAAAACACATCACCAAAAACTTACAATGAACATAACGAGTCCTAAAAGTTCTCTTCAGAATATCCTTAACTCGAATGCTCATCTTATGATTACTGGACCTCAAAGCTATCTTAGAAAACATGGTTCCACCCTAAAAATGGTTGAACAAATCATCAATGCGAGGCATAGGATAACAGTTCTTTATCATCACTTTTTTAAGTTGCCTATATCCTCCAAATTCACCGGGTATCATTATAACATAAACATATCCTTTAGATTTATCGAGCATCATCATATCATTCACATATATAGTCAAATTAATAAACATATACAAGCCACAATAATAAAGTAATAGGGATGTAAGGTAACATATACCATCATACTTTACGATTAACCATCGCTATATAATATGAGTAGAAGCATAAGCATAAGTATCTAAATGACATACAACCACCACTTTTCCAAGGCTATCTATATCATAGCCATAAGATAATGAATCAAGTATACACATTATCCAACCATTAACCACATACATAAACCAACAATTAGGTTTTACCATAATAATCTCATTAACATAATTTAAACGTTCATCAAGTATCTAGGTCTCTAAAGAATTTCATAGTTCAAGCTTAAGGTGGGTCAAGTCCCACTCCTAAATCCCAAGAATGCCAAAGTTCACTATCATAAGACTAACATCTACCCGGATTTAGGCTAAGTTATCTAAATCACTCTATAAGGGCTTATCGTTCCTTACTAAGCCTATAAAGGAAATCTTCTTCAAGTATTCTTTCTAAGTCAACCCAAAACACCAAGGAATTTTCCTAACTAAGCAATATCTAGGTCAACATACCCTTAAGGTTAGGTAGAAACATCATTCTCATCTATTAGAGCAACAACAGTGTTCTTCTACTATTCACAAAACTACTAGTATAACTATCCAAGGTTTTAGGCTAAAGGTCAAGCATCACACTTTGCAAGTTCAATAAACTATAAGAATAAAATAATCCCAAATATCACTATTCAACCATTTATCATCTAAAATTTGCCCAATCTCATAACATATCAACAATTATACTACAATCAAGCTCAATCTAACTACAAGTAAGCCTAACCTACCTTGAGATCAAGCAACTTATGAACTAACAAGATTTTTGTTTCCTCTTCTTGAAGCCTTTTCTTCCATGATCCAAGCTATGATCAATAATAACTAAGCATTACAACAAGAATAAAAGAACCCATTATGGTACCAATATGTCATGGGTTCAAAATAACACCAAACCTCCAAGTGGGTTCCACCTTCAAAAAATGTGTTTCCGAGACCATACCATTACTCATATATTAGTAGGGAGTTATAACCCTCAATTAAGTTGAGTAAATAAATTATATTTGGGGCTCAATTTAAATCTTAATACCTTTAGGGTTTTGGGTCTAGAATTCAAGAAATAAATACCAGACTAGAAGGAATCTTAACTTAGATTCATAGCAAAAATTTGATTACACAAGTTGTTTAAGCCCTAATCAACCTACAAGACTCACTTGGAAGATTTTACACTCTATTAGGGTTTATAGCTTAAGGGGGAGGCACAAAATGGCCAAAATTTCAAGCAAGACCGCCCTTAAAAAGACATGCTCAGCCCTTAGGTCTTGTGGTCATGCCTTCTACCTAGCCGTGGTCATGGCACCACTATCTCACCTATATCACTATGGTTGTGGTATCTCCTTCTATTCGAGGCATGAATAAAGCTTGGAACTTGGTTTTGGGCTTTGGCCAATGCCTCGAGATGTATTCAGAGTCCAATTTAAGCAAATAAGATATGTAACCATATAGATTTTGATGATCCAAATACATTGGCGGAGTCGTATTTTATATTTAAGATCATTTAATATAGTTTTATCTTAGTGGTCAAATAGGACCAATGAAGGCTTCAAATTGAGAAAGTTGCTCTAAATACCAAATGAACCGCCAGGTAATTAATCTATCGATTCCGACAAGTCACTAATGACTTGGGGCGGCTATGGAAAAGCTCTATCAGTGAAATAAGCTAGAATACAGACCATGACTTGAAGGGTCATTACAATGCAGAAACCTTAGAATGATTGATCCCCATAATTTCTCTACATAACTAATCCGCCAGGGTTCCTATAACCCTAGTCGAGGAGATTAGCCACTCATGCTTGTGAAAGAAACCATGATTATCAATGAAGAACACATAAAATCAATTGCACAAGAATAAGATAATTAAAATTTAAAGTCTTTAATTGAATAAACCCTAAAAATCTCAAGAACAATTATGAAAGTATTGTAATAATATGTAAAAGAA